>NW_028252401.1:0-234078 GCF_964263255.1 Lissotriton vulgaris | reverse complement strand
TGGTTAAAAGTGCATGAAAATGGCCAATTTACTCACTCTGAGTTCTCAAAAAGGGTTCTTCACCCGGGAAGTTAATTAAATACCATTTGGAGGCATTTAATGTTCGAGCAAAACGGCTGATTTTCGACAAAAGAGATAACACCCCCCCATTACGTCATGCTTCAGAAATGTGGAAAATGGTCCGTTTTCAAATGTTTTATTTTTGAACGTCAGTTCACATTTGTAGGTGGATCATCAGTGTTAGAGCTAAAATTAGCATGTTAAAGTGATTTTCATGCTTCCAGGGGCCCAAAACACAAGATTTATGGAATGGTTAAAAGTGCATGAAAATGGCCAATTTACTCACTCTGAGTTCTCAAAAAGGGTTTCTTCACCCCGGGAAGTTAATTAAATACCATTTGGAGGCATTTAATGTTCGAGCAAAAACGGCTGATTTTCGACAAAAGAGATAACACCCCCCCATTACGTCATGCTTCAGAAATGTGGAAAATGGTCCGTTTTCAAATGTTTTATTTTTGAACGTCAGTTCACATTTGTAGGTGGATCATCAGTGTTAGAGCTAAAATTAGCATGTTTAAAGTGATTTTCATGCTTCCAGGGGCCCAAAACACAAGATTTATGGAATGGGTAAAAGTGCATGAAAATGGCCAATTTACTCACTCTGAGTTCTCAAAAAGGGTTTCTTCACCCCGGGAAGTTAATTAAATACCATTTGGAGGCATTTGATGTTCGAGCAAAAACGGCTGATTTTCGACAAAAGAGATAACACCCCCCCATTACGTCATGCTTCAGAAATGTGGAAAATGGTCCGTTTTCAAATGTTTTATTTTTGAACGTCAGTTCACATTTGTAGGTGGATCATCAGTGTTAGTGCTAAAATTAGCATGTTTAAAGTGATTTTCATGCTTCCAGGGGCCCAAAACACAAGATTTATGGAATGGTTAAAAGTGCATGAAAATGGCCAATTTACTCACTCTGAGTTCTCAAAAAGGGTTTCTTCACCCCGGAAGTTAATTAAATACCATTTGGAGGCATTTAATGGTTCGAGCAAAAACGGCTGATTTTCGACAAAAGAGATAACACCCCCCATTACGTCATGCTTCAGAAATGTGGAAAATGGTCCGTTTTCAAATGTTTTATTTTTGAACGTCAGTTCACATTTGTAGGTGGATCATCAGTGTTAGAGCTAAAATTAGCATGTTTAAAGTGATTTTCATGCTTCCAGGGGCCCAAAACACAAGATTTATGGAATGGTTAAAAGTGCATGAAAATGGCCAATTTACTCACTCTGAGTTCTCAAAAAGGGTTTCTTCACCCCGGGAAGTTAATTAAATACCATTTGGAGGCATTTAATGTTCGAGCAAAAACGGCTGATTTTCGACAAAAGAGATAACACCCCCCCATTACGTCATGCTTCAGAAATGTGGAAAATGGTCCGTTTTCAAATGTTTTATTTTTGAACGTCAGTTCACATTTGTAGGTGGATCATCAGTGTTAGAGCTAAAATTAGCATGTTTAAAGTGATTTTCATGCTTCCAGGGGCCCAAAACACAAGATTTATGGAATGGTTAAAAGTGCATGAAAATGGCCAATTTACTCACTCTGAGTTCTCAAAAAGGGTTTCTTCACCCCGGGAAGTTAATTAAATACCATTTGGAGGCATTTAATGTTCGAGCAAAACGGCTGATTTTCGACAAAAGAGATAACACCCCCCCATTACGTCATGCTTCAGAAATGTGGAAAATGGTCCGTTTTCAAATGTTTTATTTTTGAACGTCAGTTCACATTTGTAGGTGGATCATCAGTGTTAGAGCTAAAATTAGCATGTTTAAAGTGATTTTCATGCTTCCAGGGGCTCGGGAAGTTAATTAAATACCATTTGGAGGCATTTAATGTTCGAGCAAAAACGGCTGATTTTCGACAAAAGAGATAACACCCCCCCATTACGTCATGCTTCAGAAATGTGGAAAATGGTCCGTTTTCAAATGTTTTATTTTTGAACGTCAGTTCACATTTGTAGGTGGATCATCAGTGTTAGAGCTAAAATTAGCATGTTTAAAGTGATTTTCATGCTTCCAGGGGCCCAAAACACAAGATTTATGGAATGGTTAAAAGTGCATGAAAATGGCCAATTTACTCACTCTGAGTTCTCAAAAAGGGTTTCTTCACCCCGGGAAGTTATTAAATACCATTTGGAGGCATTTAATGTTCGAGCAAAAATGGCTGATTTTCGACAAAAGAGATAACAACCCCCCATTACGTCATGCTTCAGAAATGTGGAAAATGGTCCGTTTTCAAATGTTTTATTTTTGAACGTCAGTTCACATTTGTAGGTGGATCATCAGTGTTAGAGCTAAAATTAGCATGTTTAAAGTGATTTTCATGCTTCCAGGGGCCCAAAACACAAGATTTATGGAATGGTTAAAGTGCATGAAAATGGCCAATTTACTCACTCTGAGTTCTCAAAAAGGGTTTCTTCACCCCGGGAAGTTAATTAAATACCATTTGGAGGCATTTAATGTTCGAGCAAAAACGGCTGATTTTCGACAAAAGAGATAACACCCCCCATTACGTCATGCTTCAGAAATGTGGAAAATGGTCCGTTTTCAAATGTTTTATTTTTGAACATCAGTTCACATTTGTAGGTGGATCATCAGTGTTAGAGCTAAAATTAGCATGTTTAAAGTGATTTTCATGCTTCCAGGGGCCCAAAACACAAGATTTATGGAATGGTTAAAAGTGCATGAAGATGGCCAATTTACTCACTCTGAGTTCTCAAAAAGGGTTTCTTCACCCCGGGAAGTTAATTAAATACCATTTGGAGGCATTTAATGTTCTAGCAAAAACGGCTGATTTTCGACAAAAGAGATAACACCCCCCCATTACGTCATGCTTCAGAAATGTGGAAAATGGTCCGTTTTCAATGTTTTATTTTTGAACGTCAGTTCACATTTGTAGGTGGATCATCAGTGTTAGTGCTAAAATTAGCATGTTTAAAGTGATTTTCATGCTTCCAGGGCCCAAAACACAAGATTTATGGAATGGTTAAAAGTGCATGAAAATGGCCAATTTACTCACTCTGAGTTCTCAAAAAGGGTTTCTTCACCCCGGGAAGTTAATTAAATACCATTTGGAGGCATTTAATGTTCGAGCAAAAACGGCTGATTTTCGACAAAAGAGATAACACCCCCCCATTACGTCATGCTTCAGAAATGTGGAAAATGGTCCGTTTTCAAATGTTTTATTTTTGAACGTCAGTTCACATTTGTAGGTGGATCATCAGTGTTAGAGCTAAAATTAGCATGTTTAAAGTGATTTTCATGCTTCCAGGGGCCCAAAACACAAGATTTATGGAATGGTTAAAAGTGCATGAAAATGGCCAATTTACTCACTCTGAGTTCTCAAAAAGGGTTTCTTCACCCCGGGAAGTTAATTAAATACCATTTGGAGGCATTTAATGTTCGAGCAAAAACGGCTGATTTTCGACAAAAGAGATAACACCCCCCCATTACGTCATGCTTCAGAAATGTGGAAAATGGTCCGTTTTCAAATGTTTTATTTTTGAACGTCAGTTCACATTTGTAGGTGGATCATCAGTGTTAGAGCTAAAATTAGCATGTTTAAAGTGATTTTCATGCTTCCA
Source organism: Lissotriton vulgaris (assembly GCF_964263255.1). NCBI lineage: Eukaryota > Metazoa > Chordata > Amphibia > Caudata > Salamandridae > Lissotriton > Lissotriton vulgaris. Next base: position 230,435 of record NW_028252401.1, on the reverse strand, counting down.
GGGGCCCAAAACACAAGATTTATGGAATGGTTAAAAGTGCATGAAAATGGCCAATTTACTCACTCTGAGTTCTCAAAAAGGGTTTCTTCACCCCGGGAAGTTAATTAAATACCATTTGGAGGCATTTAATGTTCGAGCAAAACGGCTGATTTTCGACAAAAGAGATAACACCCCCCCATTACGTCATGCTTCAGAAATGTGGAAAATGGTCCGTTTTCAAATGTTTTATTTTGAACGTCAGTTCACATTTGTAGGTGGATCATCAGTGTTAGAGCTAAAATTAGCATGTTTAAAGTGATTTTCATGCTTCCAGGGGCTCGGGAAGTTAATTAAATACCATTTGGAGGCATTTAATGTTCGAGCAAAAACGGCTGATTTTCGACAAAAGAGATAACACCCCCCATTACGTCATGCTTCAGAAATGTGGAAAATGGTCCGTTTTCAAATGTTTTATTTTTGAACGTCAGTTCACATTTGTAGGTGGATCATCAGTGTTAGAGCTAAAATTAGCATGTTTAAAGTGATTTTCATGCTTCCAGGGGCCCAAAACACAAGATTTATGGAATGGTTAAAAGTGCATGAAAATGGCCAATTTACTCACTCTGAGTTCTCAAAAAGGGTTTCTTCACCCCGGGAAGTTAATTAAATACCATTTGGAGGCATTTAATGTTCGAGCAAAAATGGCTGATTTTCGACAAAAGAGATAACAACCCCCCATTACGTCATGCTTCAGAAATGTGGAAAATGGTCCGTTTTCAAATGTTTTATTTTTGAACGTCAGTTCACATTTGTAGGTGGATCATCAGTGTTAGAGCTAAAATTAGCATGTTTAAAGTGATTTTCATGCTTCCAGGGGCCCAAAACACAAGATTTATGGAATGGTTAAAGTGCATGAAAATGGCCAATTTACTCACTCTGAGTTCTCAAAAAGGGTTTCTTCACCCCGGGAAGTTAATTAAATACCATTTGGAGGCATTTAATGTTCGAGCAAAAACGGCTGATTTTCGACAAAAGAGATAACACCCCCCCATTACGTCATGCTTCAGAAATGTGGAAAATGGTCCGTTTCAAATGTTTTATTTTTGAACGTCAGTTCACATTTGTAGGTGGATCATCAGTGTTAGAGCTAAAATTAGCATGTTTAAAGTGATTTTCATGCTTCCAGGGGCCCAAAACACAAGATTTATGGAATGGTTAAAAGTGCATGAAAATGGCCAATTTACTCACTCTGAGTTCTCAAAAAGGGTTTCTTCACCCCGGGAAGTTAATTAAATACCATTTGGAGGCATTTAATGTTCGAGCAAAAACGGCTGATTTTCGACAAAAGAGATAACACCCCCCATTACGTCATGCTTCAGAAATGTGGAAAATGGTCCGTTTTCAAATGTTTTATTTTTGAACATCAGTTCACATTTGTAGGTGGATCATCAGTGTTAGAGCTAAAATTAGCATGTTTAAAGTGATTTTCATGCTTCCAGGGGCCCAAAACACAAGATTTATGGAATGGTTAAAAGTGCATGAAAATGGCCAATTTACTCACTCTGAGTTCTCAAAAAGGGTTTCTTCACCCCGGGATTTTAATTAAATACCATTTGGAGGCATTTAATGTTCGAGCAAAAACGGCTGATTTTCGACAAAAGAGATAACACCCCCCCATTACGTCATGCTTCAGAAATGTGGAAAATGGTCCGTTTTCAAATGTTTTATTTTTGAACGTCAGTTCACATTTGTAGGTGGATCATCAGTGTTAGTGCTAAAATTAGCATGTTTAAAGTGATTTTCATGCTTCCAGGGGCCCAAAACACAAGATTTATGGAATGGTTAAAAGTGCATGAAAATGGCCAATTTACTCACTCTGAGTTCTCAAAAAGGGTTCTTCACCCCGGGAAGTTAATTAAATACCATTTGGAGGCATTTAATGTTCGAGCAAAAATGGCTGATTTTCGACAAAAGAGATAACAACCCCCCATTACGTCATGCTTCAGAAATGTGGAAAATGGTCCGTTTTCAAATGTTTTATTTTTGAACGTCAGTTCACATTTGTAGGTGGATCATCAGTGTTAGAGCTAAAATTAGCATGTTTAAAGTGATTTTCATGCTTCCAGGGGCCCAAAACACAAGATTTATGGAATGGTTAAAAGTGCATGAAAATGGCCAATTTACTCACTCTGAGTTCTCAAAAAGGGTTTCTTCACCCCGGGAAGTTAATTAAATACCATTTGGAGGCATTTAATGTTCGAGCTAAAACGGCTGATTTTCGACAAAAGAGATAACACCCCCCCATTACGTCATGCTTCAGAAATGTGGAAAATGGTCCGTTTTCAAATGTTTTATTTTTGAACGTCAGTTCACATTTGTAGGTGGATCATCAGTGTTAGAGCTAAAATTAGCATGTTTAAAGTGATTTTCATGCTTCCAGGGGCCCAAAACACAAGATTTATGGAATGGTTAAAAGTGCATGAAAATGGCCAATTTACTCACTCTGAGTTCTCAAAAAGGGTTTCTTCACCCCGGGAAGTTAATTAAATACCATTTGGAGGCATTTAATGTTAAAGCAAAAACGGCTGATTTTCGACAAAAGAGATAACACCCCCCCATTACGTCATGCTTCAGAAATGTGGAAAATGGTCCGTTTTCAAATGTTTTATTTTTGAACGTCAGTTCACATTTGTAGGTGGATCATCAGTGTTAGAGCTAAAATTAGCATGTTTAAAGTGATTTTCATGCTTCCAGGGGCCCAAAACACAAGATTTATGGAATGGTTAAAAGTGCATGAAAATGGCCAATTTACTCACTCTGAGTTCTCAAAAAGGGTTTCTTCACCCCGGGAAGTTAATTAAATACCATTTGGAGGCATTTAATGTTCGAGCAAAAACGGCTGATTTTCGACAAAAGAGATAACACCCCCCCATTACGTCATGCTTCAGAAATGTGGAAAATGGTCCGTTTTCAAATGTTTTATTTTTGAACGTCAGTTCACATTTGTAGGTGGATCATCAGTGTTAGAGCTAAAATTAGCATGTTTAAAGTGATTTTCCATGCTTCCAGGGGCTCGGGAAGTGAAATAAATACCATTTGGAGGCATTTAATGTTCGAGCAAAAAAGGCTGATTTTCCACAAAAGAGATAACACCCCCCCATTACGTCATGCTTCAGAAATGTGGAAAATGGTCCGTTTTCAAATGTTTTTTTTTGAACGTCAGTTCACATTTGTAGGTGGATCATCAGTGTTAGAGCTAAAATTAGCATGTTTAAAGTGATTTTCATGCTTCCAGGGGCCCAAAACACAAGATTTATGGAATGGTTAAAAGTGCATGAAAATGGCCAATTTACTCACTCTGAGTTCTCAAAAAGGGTTTCTTCACCCCGGGAAGTTAATTAAATACCATTTGGAGGCATTTAATGTTAGAGCAAAAACGGCTGATTTTCGACAAAAGAGATAACACCCCCCCATTACGTCATGCTTCAGAAGTGTGGAAAATGGTCCGTTTTCAAATGTTTTATTTTTGAACGTCAGTTCACATTTGTAGGTGGATCATCAGTGTTAGAGCTAAAATTAGCATGTTTAAAGTGATTTTCATGCTTCCAGGGGCCCAAAACACAAGATTTATGGAATGGTTAAAAGTGCATGAAAATGGCCAATTTACTCACTCTGAGTTCTCAAAAAGGGTTTCTTCACCCCGGGAAGTTAATTAAATACCATTTGGAGGCATTTAATGTTCGAGCAAAAACGGCTGATTTTCGACAAAAGAGATAACACCCCCCATTACGTCATGCTTCAGAAATGTGGAAAATGGTCCGTTTTCAAATGTTTTATTTTTGAACGTCAGTTCACATTTGTAGGTGGATCATCAGTGTTAGAGCTAAAATTAGCATGTTTAAAGTGATTTTCATGCTTCCAGGGGCTCGGGAAGTTAAATAAATACCATTTGGAGGCATTTAATGTTCGAGCAAAAAAGGCTGATTTTCCACAAAAGAGATAACACCCCCCCATTACGTCATGCTTCAGAAATGTGGAAAATGGTCCGTTTTCAAATGTTTTTTTTTGAACGTCAGTTCACATTTGTAGGTGGATCATCAGTGTTAGAGCTAAAATTAGCATGTTTAAAGTGATTTTCATGCTTCCAGGGGCCCAAAACACAAGATTTATGGAATGGTTAAAAGTGCATGAAAATGGCCAATTTACTCACTCTGAGTTCTCAAAAAGGGTTTCTTCACCCCGGGAAGTTAATTAAATACCATTTGGAGGCATTTAATGTTAGAGCAAAACGGCTGATTTTCGACAAAGAGATAACACCCCCCATTACGTCATGCTTCAGAAGTGTGGAAAATGGTCCGTTTTCAAATGTTTTATTTTTGAACGTCAGTTCACATTTGTAGGTGGATCATCAGTGTTAGAGCTAAAATTAGCATGTTTAAAGTGATTTTCATGCTTCCAGGGGCCCAAAACACAAGATTTATGGAATGGTTAAAAGTGCATGAAAATGGCCAATTTACTCACTCTGAGTTCTCAAAAAGGGTTTCTTCACCCCGGGAAGTTAATTAAATACCATTTGGAGGCATTTAATGTTCGAGCAAAAACGGCTGATTTTCGACAAAAGCGATAACACCCCCCCATTACGTCATGCTTCAGAAATGTGGAAAATGGTCCGTTTTCAAATGTTTTATTTTTGAACGTCAGTTCACATTTGTAGGTGGATCATCAGTGTTAGAGCTAAAATTAGCATGTTTAAAGTGATTTTCATGCTTCCAGGGGCCCAAAACACAAGATTTATGGAATGGTTAAAGTGCATGAAAATGGCCAATTTACTCACTCTGAGTTCTCAAAAAGGGTTTCTTCACCCCGGGAAGTTAATTAAATACCATTTGGAGGCATTTAATGTTAGAGCAAAAACGGCTGATTTTCGACAAAAGAGATAACACCCCCCCATTACGTCATGCTTCAGAAATGTGGAAAATGGTCCGTTTTCAAATGTTTTATTTTTGAACGTCAGTTCACATTTGTAGGTGGATCATCAGTGTTAGAGCTAAAATTAGCATGTTTAAAGTGATTTTCATGCTTCCAGGGGCCCAAAACACAAGATTTATGGAATGGTTAAAAGTGCATGAAAATGGCCAATTTACTCACTCTGAGTTCTCAAAAAGGGTTTCTTCACCCCGGGAAGTTAATTAAATACCATTTGGAGGCATTTAATGTTCGAGCAAAAACGGCTGATTTTCGACAAAAGCGATAACAACCCCCCATTACGTCATGCTTCAGAAATGTGGAAAATGGTCCGTTTTCAAATGTTTTATTTTTGAACGTCAGTTCACATTTGTAGGTGGATCATCAGTGTTAGAGCTAAAATTAGCATGTTTAAAGTGATTTTCATGCTTCCAGGGGCCCAAAACACAAGATTTATGGAATGGTTAAAAGTGCATGAAAATGGCCAATTTACTCACTCTGAGTTCTCAAAAAGGGTTTCTTCACCCCAGGAAGTTAATTAAATACCATTTGGAGGCATTTAATGTTAGAGCAAAAACGGCTGATTTTCGACAAAAGAGATAACACCCCCCATTACGTCATGCTTCAGAAATGTGGAAAATGGTCCGTTTTCAAATGTTTTATTTTTGAACGTCAGTTCACATTTGTAGGTGGATCATCAGTGTTAGAGCTAAAATTAGCATGTTTTAAAGTGATTTTCATGCTTCCAGGGGCTCGGGAAGTTAATTAAATACCATTTGGAGGCATTTAATGTTCGAGCAAAAACGACTGATTTTCGACAAAAGAGATAACACCCCCCCATTACGTCATGCTTCAGAAATGTGGAAAATGGTCCGTTTTCAAATGTTTTATTTTGAACGTCAGTTCACATTTGTAGGTGGATCATCAGTGTTAGAGCTAAAATTAGCATGTTTAAAGTGATTTTCATGCTTCCAGGGGCTCGGGAAGTTAATTAAATACCATTTGGAGGCATTTAATGTTCGAGCAAAAACGGCTGATTTTCGACAAAAGAGATAACACCCCCCCATTACGTCATGCTTCAGAAATGTGGAAAATGGTCCGTTTTCAAATGTTTTATTTTTGAACGTCAGTTCACATTTGTAGGTGGATCATCAGTGTTAGAGCTAAAATTAGCATGTTTAAAGTGATTTTCATGCTTCCAGGGGCTCGGGAAGTGAAATAAATACCATTTGGAGGCATTTAATGTTCGAGCAAAAAAGGCTGATTTTCCACAAAAGAGATAACACCCCCCATTACGTCATGCTTCAGAAATGTGGAAAATGGTCCGTTTTCAAATGTTTTATTTTTGAACGTCAGTTCACATTTGTAGGTGGATCATCAGTGCTAGAGCTAAAATTAGCATGTTTAAAGTGATTTTCATGCTTCCAGGGGCCCAAAACACAAGATTTATGGAATGGTTAAAAGTGCATGAAAATGGCCAATTTACTCACTCTGAGTTCTCAAAAAGGGTTTCTTCACCCCGGGAAGTTAATTAAATACCATTTGGAGGCATTTAATGTTAGAGCAAAAACGGCTGATTTTCGACAAAAGAGATAACACCCCCCCATTACGTCATGCTTCAGAAATGTGGAAAATGGTCCGTTTTCAAATGTTTCATTTTTGAACGTCAGTTCACATTTGTAGGTGGATCATCAGTGTTAGAGCTAAAATTAGCATGTTTAAAGTGATTTTCATGCTTCCAGGGGCTCGGGAAGTTAATTAAATACCATTTGGAGGCATTTAATGTTCGAGCAAAAACGGCTGATTTTCGACAAAAGAGATAACACCCCCCCATTACGTCATGCTTCAGAAATGGGAAAATGGTCCGTTTTCAAATGTTTTATTTTTGAACGTCAGTTCACATTTGTAGGTGGATCATCAGTGTTAGAGCTAAAATTAGCATGTTTAAAGTGATTTTCATGCTTCCAGGGGCCCAAAACACAAGATTTATGGAATGGTTAAAAGTGCATGAAAATGGCCAATTTACTCACTCTGAGTTCTCAAAAAGGGTTTCTTCACCCCGGGAAGTTAATTAAATACCATTTGGAGGCATTTAATGTTAGAGCAAAAACGGCTGATTTTCGACAAAAGAGATAACACCCCCCATTACGTCATGCTTCAGAAATGTGGAAAATGGTCCGTTTTCAAATGTTTTATTTTTGAACGTCAGTTCACATTTGTAGGTGGATCATCAGTGTTAGAGCTAAAATTAGCATGTTTAAAGTGATTTTCATGCTTCCAGGAGCCCAAAACACAAGATTTATGGAATGGTTAAAAGTGCATGAAAATGGCCAATTTACTCACTCTGAGTTCTCAAAAAGGGTTTCTTCACCCCGGGAAGTTAATTAAATACCATTTGGAGGCATTTAATGTTCGAGCAAAAACGGCTGATTTTCGACAAAAGAGATAACACCCCCCCATTACGTCATGCTTCAGAAATGTGGAAAATGGTCCGTTTTCAAATGTTTTATTTTTGAACGTCAGTTCACATTTGTAGGTGGATCATCAGTGTTAGAGCTAAAATTAGCATGTTTAAAGTGATTTTCATGCTTCCAGGGGCCCAAAACACAAGATTTATGGAATGGTTAAAAGTGCATGAAAATGGCCAATTTACTCACTCTGAGTTCTCAAAAAGGGTTTCTTCACCCCGGGAAGTTAATTAAATACCATTTGGAGGCATTTAATGTTCGAGCAAAAACGGCTGATTTTCGACAAAAGAGATAACACCCCCCATTACGTCATGCTTCAGAAATGTGGAAAATGGTCCGTTTTCAAATGTTTTATTTTTTAACGTCAGTTCACATTTGTAGGTGGATCATCAGTGTTAGAGCTAAAATTAGCATGTTTAAAGTGATTTTCATGCTTCCAGGGGCCCAAAACACAAGATTTATGGAATGGTTAAAAGTGCATGAAAATGGCCAATTTACTCACTCTGAGTTCTCAAAAAGGGTTTCTTCACCCCGGGAAGTTAATTAAATACCATTTGGAGGCATTTAATGTTAGAGCAAAAACGGCTGATTTTCGACAAAAGAGATAACACCCCCCCATTACGTCATGCTTCAGAAATGTGGAAAATGGTCAGTTTTCAAATGTTTCATTTTTGAACGTCAGTTCACATTTGTAGGTGGATCATCAGTGTTAGAGCTAAAATTAGCATGTTTAAAGTGATTTTCATGCTTCCAGGGGCTCGGGAAGTTAATTAAATACCATTTGGAGGCATTTAATGTTCGAGCAAAAACGGCTGATTTTCGACAAAAGAGATAACACCCCCCCATTACGTCATGCTTCAGAAATGTGGAAAATGGTCCGTTTTCAAATGTTTTATTTTTGAACGTCAGTTCACATTTGTAGGTGGATCATCAGTGTTAGAGCTAAAATTAGCATGTTTAAAGTGATTTTCATGCTTCCAGGGGCTCGGGAAGTTAATTAAATACCATTTGGAGGCATTTAATGTTAGAGCAAAAACGGCTGATTTTCGACAAAAGAGATAACACCCCCCCATTACGTCATGCTTCAGAAATGTGGAAAATGGTCCGTTTTCAAATGTTTTATTTTTGAACGTCAGTTCACATTTGTAGGTGGATCATCAGTGTTAGAGCTAAAATTAGCATGTTTAAAGTGATTTTCATGCTTCCAGGGGCCCAAAACACAAGATTTATGGAATGGTTAAAAGTGCATGAAAATGGCCAATTTACTCACTCTGAGTTCTCAAAAAGGGTTTCTTCACCCCGGGAAGTTAATTAAATACCATTTGGAGGCATTTAATGTTAGAGCAAAAACGGCTGATTTTCGACAAAAGAGATAACACCCCCCCATTACGTCATGCTTCAGAAATGTGGAAAATGGTCCGTTTTCAAATGTTTTATTTTTGAACGTCAGTTCACATTTGTAGGTGGATCATCAGTGTTAGAGCTAAAATTAGCATGTTTAAAGTGATTTTCATGCTTCCAGGGGCTCGGGAAGTTAATTAAATACCATTTGGAGGCATTTAATGTTCGAGCAAAAACGGCTGATTTTCGACAAAAGAGATAACACCCCCCCATTACGTCATGCTTCAGAAATGTGGAAAATGGTCCGTTTTCAAATGTTTTATTTTTGAACGTCAGTTCACATTTGTAGGTGGATCATCAGTGTTAGAGCTAAAATTAGCATGTTTAAAGTGATTTTCATGCTTCCAGGGGCTCGGGAAGTTAATTAAATACCATTTGGAGGCATTTAATGTTCGAGCAAAAACGGCTGATTTTCGACAAAAGAGATAACACCCCCCCATTACGTCATGCTTCAGAAATGTGGAAAATGGTCCGTTTTCAAATGTTTTATTTTTGAACGTCAGTTCACATTTGTAGGTGGATCATCAGTGTTAGAGCTAAAATTAGCATGTTTAAAGTGATTTTCATGCTTCCAGGGGCTCGGGAAGTTAATTAAATACCATTTGGAGGCATTTAATGTTCGAGCAAAAATGGCTGATTTTCGACAAAAGAGATAACACCCCCCCATTACGTCATGCTTCAGAAATGTGGAAAATGGTCCGTTTTCAAATGTTTTATTTTTGAACGTCAGTTCACATTTGTAGGTGGATCATCAGTGTTAGAGCTAAAATTAGCATGTTTAAAGTGATTTTCATCCTTCCAGGGGCCCAAAACACAAGATTTATGGAATGGTTAAAAGTGCATGAAAATGGCCAATTTACTCACGCTGAGTTCTCAAAAAGGGTTTCTTCACCCCGGGAAGTTAATTAAATACCATTTGGAGGCATTTAATGTTCGAGCAAAAACGGCTGATTTTCGACAAAAGAGATAACACCCCCCCATTACGTCATGCTTCAGAAATGTGGAAAATGGTCCGTTTTCAAATGTTTTATTTTTGAACGTCAGTTCACATTTGTAGGTGGATCATCAGTGTTAGAGCTAAAATTAGCATGTTTAAAGTGATTTTCATGCTTCCAGGGGCCCAAAACACACAAGATTTATGGAATGGTTAAAAGTGCATGAAAATGGCCAATTTACTCACTCTAGGTTCTCAAAAAGGGTTTCTTCACCCCGGGAAGTTAATTAAATACCATTTGGAGGCATTTAATGTTAGAGCAAAAACGGCTGATTTTCGACAAAAGAGATAACACCCCCCCATTACGTCATGCTTCAGAAATGTGGAAAATGGTCCGTTTTCAAATGTTTTATTTTTGAACGTCAGTTCACATTTGTAGGTGGATCATCAGTGTTAGAGCTAAAATTAGCATGTTTAAAGTGATTTTCATGCTTCCAGGGGCCCAAAACACAAGATTTATGGAATGGTTAAAAGTGCATGAAAATGGCCAATTTACTCACTCTGAGTTCTCAAAAAGGGTTTCTTCACCCCGGGAAGTTAATTAAATACCATTTGGAGGCATTTAATGTTCGAGCAAAAACGGCTGATTTTCAACAAAAGAGATAACACCCCCCCATTACGTCATGCTTCAGAAATGTGGAAAATGGTCCGTTTTCAAATGTTTTATTTTTGAACGTCAGTTCACATTTGTAGGTGGATCATCAGTGTTAGAGCTAAAATTAGCATGTTTAAAGTGATTTTCATGCTTCCAGGGGCCCAAAACACAAGATTTATGGAATGGTTAAAAGTGCATGAAAATGGCCAATTTACTCACTCTGAGTTCTCAAAAAGGGTTTCTTCACCCCGGGAAGTTAATTAAATACCATTTGGAGGCATTTAATGTTAGATCAAAAACGGCTGATTTTCGACAAAAGAGATAACACCCCCCCATTACGTCATGCTTCAGAAATGTGGAAAATGGTCCGTTTTCAAATGTTTCATTTTTGAACGTCAGTTCACATTTGTAGGTGGATCATCAGTGTTAGAGCTAAAATTAGCATGTTTAAAGTGATTTTCATGCTTCCAGGGGCTCGGGAAGTTAATTAAATACCATTTGGAGGCATTTAATGTTCGAGCAAAAACGGCTGATTTTCGACAAAAGAGATAACACCCCCCCATTACGTCATGCTTCAAAAATGTGGAAAATGGTCCGTTTTCAAATGTTTTATTTTTGAACGTCAGTTCACATTTGTAGGTGGATCATCAGTGTTAGAGCTAAAATTAGCATGTTTAAAGTGATTTTCATGCTTCCAGGGGCTCGGGAAGTTAATTAAATACCATTTGGAGGCATTTAATGTTCGAGCAAAAATGGCTGATTTTCGACAAAAGAGATAACACCCCCCCATTACGTCATGCTTCAGAAATGTGGAAAATGGTCCGTTTTCAAATGTTTTATTTTTGAACGTCAGTTCACATTTGTAGGTGGATCATCAGTGTTAGAGCTAAAATCAGCATGTTTAAAGTGATTTTCATCCTTCCAGGGGCCCAAAACACAAGATTTATGGAATGGTTAAAAGTGCATGAAAATGGCCAATTTACTCACGCTGAGTTCTCAAAAAGGGTTTCTTCACCCCGGGAAGTTAATTAAATACCATTTGGAGGCATTTAATGTTCGAGCAAAAACGGCTGATTTTCGACAAAAGAGATAACACCCCCCCATTACGTCATGCTTCAGAAATGTGGAAAATGGTCCGTTTTCAAATGTTTTATTTTTGAACGTCAGTTCACATTTGTAGGTGGATCATCAGTGTTAGAGCTAAAATTAGCATGTTTAAAGTGATTTTCATGCTTCCAGGGGCTCGGGAAGTTAATTAAATACCATTTGGAGGCATTTAATGTTCGAGCAAAAACGGCTGATTTTCGACAAAAGAGATAACACCCCCCCATTACGTCATACTTCAGAAATGTGGAAAATGGTCCGTTTTCAAATGTTTTATTTTTGAACGTCAGTTCACATTTGTAGGTGGATCATCAGTGTTAGAGCTAAAATTAGCATGTTTAAAGTGATTTTCATGCTTCCAGGGGCCCAAAACACAAGATTTATGGAATGGTTAAAAGTGCATGAAAATGGCCAATTTACTCACTCTGAGTTCTCAAAAAGGGTTTCTTCACCCCGGGAAGTTAATTAAATACCATTTGGAGGCATTTAATGTTAGAGCAAAAACGGCTGATTTTCGACAAAAGAGATAACACCCCCCCATTACGTCATGCTTCAGAAATGTGGAAAATGGTCCGTTTTCAAATGTTTTATTTTTGAACGTCAGTTCACATTTGTAGGTGGATCATCAGTGTTAGAGCTAAAATTAGCATGTTTAAAGTGATTTTCATGCTTCCAGGGGCCCAAAACACAAGATTTATGGAATGGTTAAAAGTGCATGAAAATGGCCAATTTACTCACTCTGAGTTCTCAAAAAGGGTTTCTTCACCCCGGGAAGTTAATTAAATACCATTTGGAGGCATTTAATGTTCGAGCAAAAACGGCTGATTTTCGACAAAAGCGATAACAACCCCCCATTACGTCATGCTTCAGAAATGTGGAAAATGGTCCGTTTTCAAATGTTTTATTTTTGAACGTCAGTTCACATTTGTAGGTGGATCATCAGTGTTAGAGCTAAAATTAGCATGTTTAAAGTGATTTTCATGCTTCCAGGGGCCCAAAACACAAGATTTATGGAATGGTTAAAAGTGCATGAAAATGGCCAATTTACTCACTCTGAGTTCTCAAAAAGGGTTTCTTCACCGCAGGAAGTTAATTAAATACCATTTGGAGGCATTTAATGTTAGAGCAAAAACGGCTGATTTTCGACAAAAGAGATAACACCCCCCCATTACGTCATGCTTCAGAAATGTGGAAAATGGTCCGTTTTCAAATGTTTTATTTTTGAACGTCAGTTCACATTTGTAGGTGGATCATCAGTGTTAGAGCTAAAATTAGCATGTTTAAAGTGATTTTCATGCTTCCAGGGGCTCGGGAAGTTAATTAAATACCATTTGGAGGCATTTAATGTTCGAGCAAAAACGACTGATTTTCGACAAAAGAGATAACACCCCCCCATTACGTCATGCTTCAGAAATGTGGAAAATGGTCCGTTTTCAAATGTTTTATTTTTGAACGTCAGTTCACATTTGTAGGTGGATCATCAGTGTTAGAGCTAAAATTAGCATGTTTAAAGTGATTTTCATGCTTCCAGGGGCTCGGGAAGTTAATTAAATACCATTTGGAGGCATTTAATGTTCGAGCAAAAACGGCTGATTTTCGACAAAAGAGATAACACCCCCCCATTACGTCATGCTTCAGAAATGTGGAAAATGGTCCGTTTTCAAATGTTTTATTTTTGAACGTCAGTTCACATTTGTAGGTGGATCATCAGTGTTAGAGCTAAAATTAGCATGTTTAAAGTGATTTTCATGCTTCCAGGGGCTCGGGAAGTGAAATAAATACCATTTGGAGGCATTTAATGTTCGAGCAAAAAAGGCTGATTTTCCACAAAAGAGATAACACCCCCCATTACGTCATGCTTCAGAAATGTGGAAAATGGTCCGTTTTCAAATGTTTTATTTTTGAACGTCAGTTCACATTTGTAGGTGGATCATCAGTGCTAGAGCTAAAATTAGCATGTTTAAAGTGATTTTCATGCTTCCAGGGGCCCAAAACACAAGATTTATGGAATGGTTAAAAGTGCATGAAAATGGCCAATTTACTCACTCTGAGTTCTCAAAAAGGGTTTCTTCACCCCGGGAAGTTAATTAAATACCATTTGGAGGCATTTAATGTTAGAGCAAAAACGGCTGATTTTCGACAAAAGAGATAACACCCCCCCATTACGTCATGCTTCAGAAATGTGGAAAATGGTCAGTTTTCAAATGTTTCATTTTTGAACGTCAGTTCACATTTGTAGGTGGATCATCAGTGTTAGAGCTAAAATTAGCATGTTTAAAGTGATTTTCATGCTTCCAGGGGCTCGGGAAGTTAATTAAATACCATTTGGAGGCATTTAATGTTCGAGCAAAAACGGCTGATTTTCGACAAAAGAGATAACACCCCCCCATTACGTCATGCTTCAGAAATGTGGAAAATGGTCCGTTTTCAAATGTTTTATTTTTGAACGTCAGTTCACATTTGTAGGTGGATCATCAGTGTTAGAGCTAAAATTAGCATGTTTAAAGTGATTTTCATGCTTCCAGGGGCTCGGGAAGTTAATTAAATACCATTTGGAGGCATTTAATGTTAGAGCAAAAACGGCTGATTTTCGACAAAAGAGATAACACCCCCCCATTACGTCATGCTTCAGAAATGTGGAAAATGGTCCGTTTTCAAATGTTTTATTTTTGAACGTCAGTTCACATTTGTAGGTGGATCATCAGTGTTAGAGCTAAAATTAGCATGTTTAAAGTGATTTTCATGCTTCCAGGGGCCCAAAACACAAGATTTATGGAATGGTTAAAAGTGCATGAAAATGGCCAATTTACTCACTCTGAGTTCTCAAAAAGGGTTTCTTCACCCCGGGAAGTTAATTAAATACCATTTGGAGGCATTTAATGTTAGAGCAAAAACGGCTGATTTTCGACAAAAGAGATAACACCCCCCCATTACGTCATGCTTCAGAAATGTGGAAAATGGTCCGTTTTCAAATGTTTTATTTTTGAACGTCAGTTCACATTTGTAGGTGGATCATCAGTGTTAGAGCTAAAATTAGCATGTTTAAAGTGATTTTCATGCTTCCAGGGGCTCGGGAAGTTAATTAAATACCATTTGGAGGCATTTAATGTTCGAGCAAAAACGGCTGATTTTCGACAAAAGAGATAACACCCCCCCATTACGTCATGCTTCAGAAATGTGGAAAATGGTCCGTTTTCAAATGTTTTATTTTTGAACGTCAGTTCACATTTGTAGGTGGATCATCAGTGTTAGAGCTAAAATTAGCATGTTTAAAGTGATTTTCATGCTTCCAGGGGCTCGGGAAGTTAATTAAATACCATTTGGAGGCATTTAATGTTCGAGCAAAAACGGCTGATTTTCGACAAAAGAGATAACACCCCCCCATTACGTCATGCTTCAGAAATGTGGAAAATGGTCCGTTTTCAAATGTTTTATTTTTGAACGTCAGTTCACATTTGTAGGTGGATCATCAGTGTTAGAGCTAAAATTAGCATGTTTAAAGTGATTTTCATGCTTCCAGGGGCTCGGGAAGTTAATTAAATACCATTTGGAGGCATTTAATGTTCGAGCAAAAATGGCTGATTTTCGACAAAAGAGATAACACCCCCCCATTACGTCATGCTTCAGAAATGTGGAAAATGGTCCGTTTTCAAATGTTTTATTTTTGAACGTCAGTTCACATTTGTAGGTGGATCATCAGTGTTAGAGCTAAAATTAGCATGTTTAAAGTGATTTTCATCCTTCCAGGGGCCCAAAACACAAGATTTATGGAATGGTTAAAAGTGCATGAAAATGGCCAATTTACTCACGCTGAGTTCTCAAAAAGGGTTTCTTCACCCCGGGAAGTTAATTAAATACCATTTGGAGGCATTTAATGTTCGAGCAAAAACGGCTGATTTTCGACAAAAGAGATAACACCCCCCCATTACGTCATGCTTCAGAAATGTGGAAAATGGTCCGTTTTCAAATGTTTTATTTTTGAACGTCAGTTCACATTTGTAGGTGGATCATCAGTGTTAGAGCTAAAATTAGCATGTTTAAAGTGATTTTCATGCTTCCAGGGGCCCAAAACACACAAGATTTATGGAATGGTTAAAAGTGCATGAAAATGGCCAATTTACTCACTCTAGGTTCTCAAAAAGGGTTTCTTCACCCCGGGAAGTTAATTAAATACCATTTGGAGGCATTTAATGTTAGAGCAAAAACGGCTGATTTTCGACAAAAGAGATAACACCCCCCCATTACGTCATGCTTCAGAAATGTGGAAAATGGTCCGTTTTCAAATGTTTTATTTTTGAACGTCAGTTCACATTTGTAGGTGGATCATCAGTGTTAGAGCTAAAATTAGCATGTTTAAAGTGATTTTCATGCTTCCAGGGGCCCAAAACACAAGATTTATGGAATGGTTAAAAGTGCATGAAAATGGCCAATTTACTCACTCTGAGTTCTCAAAAAGGGTTTCTTCACCCCGGGAAGTTAATTAAATACCATTTGGAGGCATTTAATGTTCGAGCAAAAACGGCTGATTTTCAACAAAAGAGATAACACCCCCCCATTACGTCATGCTTCAGAAATGTGGAAAATGGTCCGTTTTCAAATGTTTTATTTTTGAACGTCAGTTCACATTTGTAGGTGGATCATCAGTGTTAGAGCTAAAATTAGCATGTTTAAAGTGATTTTCATGCTTCCAGGGGCCCAAAACACAAGATTTATGGAATGGTTAAAAGTGCATGAAAATGGCCAATTTACTCACTCTGAGTTCTCAAAAAGGGTTTCTTCACCCCGGGAAGTTAATTAAATACCATTTGGAGGCATTTAATGTTAGATCAAAAACGGCTGATTTTCGACAAAAGAGATAACACCCCCCCATTACGTCATGCTTCAGAAATGTGGAAAATGGTCCGTTTTCAAATGTTTCATTTTTGAACGTCAGTTCACATTTGTAGGTGGATCATCAGTGTTAGAGCTAAAATTAGCATGTTTAAAGTGATTTTCATGCTTCCAGGGGCTCGGGAAGTTAATTAAATACCATTTGGAGGCATTTAATGTTCGAGCAAAAACGGCTGATTTTCGACAAAAGAGATAACACCCCCCCATTACGTCATGCTTCAAAAATGTGGAAAATGGTCCGTTTTCAAATGTTTTATTTTTGAACGTCAGTTCACATTTGTAGGTGGATCATCAGTGTTAGAGCTAAAATTAGCATGTTTAAAGTGATTTTCATGCTTCCAGGGGCTCGGGAAGTTAATTAAATACCATTTGGAGGCATTTAATGTTCGAGCAAAAATGGCTGATTTTCGACAAAAGAGATAACACCCCCCCATTACGTCATGCTTCAGAAATGTGGAAAATGGTCCGTTTTCAAATGTTTTATTTTTGAACGTCAGTTCACATTTGTAGGTGGATCATCAGTGTTAGAGCTAAAATCAGCATGTTTAAAGTGATTTTCATCCTTCCAGGGGCCCAAAACACAAGATTTATGGAATGGTTAAAAGTGCATGAAAATGGCCAATTTACTCACGCTGAGTTCTCAAAAAGGGTTTCTTCACCCCGGGAAGTTAATTAAATACCATTTGGAGGCATTTAATGTTCGAGCAAAAACGGCTGATTTTCGACAAAAGAGATAACACCCCCCCATTACGTCATGCTTCAGAAATGTGGAAAATGGTCCGTTTTCAAATGTTTTATTTTTGAACGTCAGTTCACATTTGTAGGTGGATCATCAGTGTTAGAGCTAAAATTAGCATGTTTAAAGTGATTTTCATGCTTCCAGGGGCTCGGGAAGTTAATTAAATACCATTTGGAGGCATTTAATGTTCGAGCAAAAACGGCTGATTTTCGACAAAAGAGATAACACCCCCCCATTACGTCATACTTCAGAAATGTGGAAAATGGTCCGTTTTCAAATGTTTTATTTTTGAACGTCAGTTCACATTTGTAGGTGGATCATCAGTGTTAGAGCTAAAATTAGCATGTTTAAAGTGATTTTCATGCTTCCAGGGGCCCAAAACACAAGATTTATGGAATGGTTAAAAGTGCATGAAAATGGCCAATTTACTCACTCTGAGTTCTCAAAAAGGGTTTCTTCACCCCGGGAAGTTAATTAAATACCATTTGGAGGCATTTAATGTTAGAGCAAAAACGGCTGATTTTCGACAAAAGAGATAACACCCCCCCATTACGTCATGCTTCAGAAATGTGGAAAATGGTCCGTTTTCAAATGTTTTATTTTTGAACGTCAGTTCACATTTGTAGGTGGATCATCAGTGTTAGAGCTAAAATTAGCATGTTTAAAGTGATTTTCATGCTTCCAGGGGCCCAAAACACAAGATTTATGGAATGGTTAAAAGTGCATGAAAATGGCCAATTTACTCACTCTGAGTTCTCAAAAAGGGTTTCTTCACCCCGGGAAGTTAATTAAATACCATTTGGAGGCATTTAATGTTCGAGCAAAAACGGCTGATTTTCGACAAAAGCGATAACAACCCCCCATTACGTCATGCTTCAGAAATGTGGAAAATGGTCCGTTTTCAAATGTTTTATTTTTGAACGTCAGTTCACATTTGTAGGTGGATCATCAGTGTTAGAGCTAAAATTAGCATGTTTAAAGTGATTTTCATGCTTCCAGGGGCCCAAAACACAAGATTTATGGAATGGTTAAAAGTGCATGAAAATGGCCAATTTACTCACTCTGAGTTCTCAAAAAGGGTTTCTTCACCCCAGGAAGTTAATTAAATACCATTTGGAGGCATTTAATGTTAGAGCAAAAACGGCTGATTTTCGACAAAAGAGATAACACCCCCCCATTACGTCATGCTTCAGAAATGTGGAAAATGGTCCGTTTTCAAATGTTTTATTTTTGAACGTCAGTTCACATTTGTAGGTGGATCATCAGTGTTAGAGCTAAAATTAGCATGTTTAAAGTGATTTTCATGCTTCCAGGGGCTCGGGAAGTTAATTAAATACCATTTGGAGGCATTTAATGTTCGAGCAAAAACGACTGATTTTCGACAAAAGAGATAACACCCCCCCATTACGTCATGCTTCAGAAATGTGGAAAATGGTCCGTTTTCAAATGTTTTATTTTTGAACGTCAGTTCACATTTGTAGGTGGATCATCAGTGTTAGAGCTAAAATTAGCATGTTTAAAGTGATTTTCATGCTTCCAGGGGCTCGGGAAGTTAATTAAATACCATTTGGAGGCATTTAATGTTCGAGCAAAAACGGCTGATTTTCGACAAAAGAGATAACACCCCCCCATTACGTCATGCTTCAGAAATGTGGAAAATGGTCCGTTTTCAAATGTTTTATTTTTGAACGTCAGTTCACATTTGTAGGTGGATCATCAGTGTTAGAGCTAAAATTAGCATGTTTAAAGTGATTTTCATGCTTCCAGGGGCTCGGGAAGTGAAATAAATACCATTTGGAGGCATTTAATGTTCGAGCAAAAAAGGCTGATTTTCCACAAAAGAGATAACACCCCCCATTACGTCATGCTTCAGAAATGTGGAAAATGGTCCGTTTTCAAATGTTTTATTTTTGAACGTCAGTTCACATTTGTAGGTGGATCATCAGTGCTAGAGCTAAAATTAGCATGTTTAAAGTGATTTTCATGCTTCCAGGGGCCCAAAACACAAGATTTATGGAATGGTTAAAAGTGCATGAAAATGGCCAATTTACTCACTCTGAGTTCTCAAAAAGGGTTTCTTCACCCCGGGAAGTTAATTAAATACCATTTGGAGGCATTTAATGTTAGAGCAAAAACGGCTGATTTTCGACAAAAGAGATAACACCCCCCCATTACGTCATGCTTCAGAAATGTGGAAAATGGTCCGTTTTCAAATGTTTCATTTTTGAACGTCAGTTCACATTTGTAGGTGGATCATCAGTGTTAGAGCTAAAATTAGCATGTTTAAAGTGATTTTCATGCTTCCAGGGGCTCGGGAAGTTAATTAAATACCATTTGGAGGCATTTAATGTTCGAGCAAAAACGGCTGATTTTCGACAAAAGAGATAACACCCCCCCATTACGTCATGCTTCAGAAATGGGGAAAATGGTCCGTTTTCAAATGTTTTATTTTTGAACGTCAGTTCACATTTGTAGGTGGATCATCAGTGTTAGAGCTAAAATTAGCATGTTTAAAGTGATTTTCATGCTTCCAGGGGCCCAAAACACAAGATTTATGGAATGGTTAAAAGTGCATGAAAATGGCCAATTTACTCACTCTGAGTTCTCAAAAAGGGTTTCTTCACCCCGGGAAGTTAATTAAATACCATTTGGAGGCATTTAATGTTAGAGCAAAAACGGCTGATTTTCGACAAAAGAGATAACACCCCCCCATTACGTCATGGTTCAGAAATGTGGAAAATGGTCCGTTTTCAAATGTTTTATTTTTGAACGTCAGTTCACATTTGTAGGTGGATCATCAGTGTTAGAGCTAAAATTAGCATGTTTAAAGTGATTTTCATGCTTCCAGGAGCCCAAAACACAAGATTTATGGAATGGTTAAAAGTGCATGAAAATGGCCAATTTACTCACTCTGAGTTCTCAAAAAGGGTTTCTTCACCCCGGGAAGTTAATTAAATACCATTTGGAGGCATTTAATGTTCGAGCAAAAACGGCTGATTTTCGACAAAAGAGATAACACCCCCCCATTACGTCATGCTTCAGAAATGTGGAAAATGGTCCGTTTTCAAATGTTTTATTTTTGAACGTCAGTTCACATTTGTAGGTGGATCATCAGTGTTAGAGCTAAAATTAGCATGTTTAAAGTGATTTTCATGCTTCCAGGGGCCCAAAACACAAGATTTATGGAATGGTTAAAAGTGCATGAAAATGGCCAATTTACTCACTCTGAGTTCTCAAAAAGGGTTTCTTCACCCCGGGAAGTTAATTAAATACCATTTGGAGGCATTTAATGTTCGAGCAAAAACGGCTGATTTTCGACAAAAGAGATAACACCCCCCATTACGTCATGCTTCAGAAATGTGGAAAATGGTCCGTTTTCAAATGTTTTATTTTTTAACGTCAGTTCACATTTGTAGGTGGATCATCAGTGTTAGAGCTAAAATTAGCATGTTTAAAGTGATTTTCATGCTTCCAGGGGCCCAAAACACAAGATTTATGGAATGGTTAAAAGTGCATGAAAATGGCCAATTTACTCACTCTGAGTTCTCAAAAAGGGTTTCTTCACCCCGGGAAGTTAATTAAATACCATTTGGAGGCATTTAATGTTAGAGCAAAAACGGCTGATTTTCGACAAAAGAGATAACACCCCCCCATTACGTCATGCTTCAGAAATGTGGAAAATGGTCAGTTTTCAAATGTTTCATTTTTGAACGTCAGTTCACATTTGTAGGTGGATCATCAGTGTTAGAGCTAAAATTAGCATGTTTAAAGTGATTTTCATGCTTCCAGGGGCTCGGGAAGTTAATTAAATACCATTTGGAGGCATTTAATGTTCGAGCAAAAACGGCTGATTTTCGACAAAAGAGATAACACCCCCCCATTACGTCATGCTTCAGAAATGTGGAAAATGGTCCGTTTTCAAATGTTTTATTTTTGAACGTCAGTTCACATTTGTAGGTGGATCATCAGTGTTAGAGCTAAAATTAGCATGTTTAAAGTGATTTTCATGCTTCCAGGGGCTCGGGAAGTTAATTAAATACCATTTGGAGGCATTTAATGTTAGAGCAAAAACGGCTGATTTTCGACAAAAGAGATAACACCCCCCCATTACGTCATGCTTCAGAAATGTGGAAAATGGTCCGTTTTCAAATGTTTTATTTTTGAACGTCAGTTCACATTTGTAGGTGGATCATCAGTGTTAGAGCTAAAATTAGCATGTTTAAAGTGATTTTCATGCTTCCAGGGGCCCAAAACACAAGATTTATGGAATGGTTAAAAGTGCATGAAAATGGCCAATTTACTCACTCTGAGTTCTCAAAAAGGGTTTCTTCACCCCGGGAAGTTAATTAAATACCATTTGGAGGCATTTAATGTTAGAGCAAAAACGGCTGATTTTCGACAAAAGAGATAACACCCCCCCATTACGTCATGCTTCAGAAATGTGGAAAATGGTCCGTTTTCAAATGTTTTATTTTTGAACGTCAGTTCACATTTGTAGGTGGATCATCAGTGTTAGAGCTAAAATTAGCATGTTTAAAGTGATTTTCATGCTTCCAGGGGCTCGGGAAGTTAATTAAATACCATTTGGAGGCATTTAATGTTCGAGCAAAAACGGCTGATTTTCGACAAAAGAGATAACACCCCCCCATTACGTCATGCTTCAGAAATGTAGAAAATGGTCCGTTTTCAAATGTTTTATTTTTGAACGTCAGTTCACATTTGTAGGTGGATCATCAGTGTTAGAGCTAAAATTAGCATGTTTAAAGTGATTTTCATGCTTCCAGGGGCTCGGGAAGTTAATTAAATACCATTTGGAGGCATTTAATGTTCGAGCAAAAACGGCTGATTTTCGACAAAAGAGATAACACCCCCCCATTACGTCATGCTTCAGAAATGTGGAAAATGGTCCGTTTTCAAATGTTTTATTTTTGAACGTCAGTTCACATTTGTAGGTGGATCATCAGTGTTAGAGCTAAAATTAGCATGTTTAAAGTGATTTTCATGCTTCCAGGGGCTCGGGAAGTTAATTAAATACCATTTGGAGGCATTTAATGTTCGAGCAAAAATGGCTGATTTTCGACAAAAGAGATAACACCCCCCCATTACGTCATGCTTCAGAAATGTGGAAAATGGTCCGTTTTCAAATGTTTTATTTTTGAACGTCAGTTCACATTTGTAGGTGGATCATCAGTGTTAGAGCTAAAATTAGCATGTTTAAAGTGATTTTCATCCTTCCAGGGGCCCAAAACACAAGATTTATGGAATGGTTAAAAGTGCATGAAAATGGCCAATTTACTCACGCTGAGTTCTCAAAAAGGGTTTCTTCACCCCGGGAAGTTAATTAAATACCATTTGGAGGCATTTAATGTTCGAGCAAAAACGGCTGATTTTCGACAAAAGAGATAACACCCCCCCATTACGTCATGCTTCAGAAATGTGGAAAATGGT
This sequence comes from Lissotriton vulgaris, assembly GCF_964263255.1. Lineage (NCBI taxonomy): Eukaryota > Metazoa > Chordata > Amphibia > Caudata > Salamandridae > Lissotriton > Lissotriton vulgaris. Next base: position 207,852 of record NW_028252401.1, on the reverse strand, counting down.
CCGTTTTCAAATGTTTTATTTTTGAACGTCAGTTCACATTTGTAGGTGGATCATCAGTGTTAGAGCTAAAATTAGCATGTTTAAAGTGATTTTCATGCTTCCAGGGGCCCAAAACACAAGATTTATGGAATGGTTAAAAGTGCATGAAAATGGCCAATTTACTCACTCTAGGTTCTCAAAAAGGGTTTCTTCACCCCGGGAAGTTAATTAAATACCATTTGGAGGCATTTAATGTTAGAGCAAAAACGGCTGATTTTCGACAAAAGAGATAACACCCCCCCATTACGTCATGCTTCAGAAATGTGGAAAATGGTCCGTTTTCAAATGTTTTATTTTTGAACGTCAGTTCACATTTGTAGGTGGATCATCAGTGTTAGAGCTAAAATTAGCATGTTTAAAGTGATTTTCATGCTTCCAGGGGCCCAAAACACAAGATTTATGGAATGGTTAAAAGTGCATGAAAATGGCCAATTTACTCACTCTGAGTTCTCAAAAAGGGTTTCTTCACCCCGGGAAGTTAATTAAATACCATTTGGAGGCATTTAATGTTCGAGCAAAAACGGCTGATTTTCAACAAAAGAGATAACACCCCCCCATTACGTCATGCTTCAGAAATGTGGAAAATGGTCCGTTTTCAAATGTTTTATTTTTGAACGTCAGTTCACATTTGTAGGTGGATCATCAGTGTTAGAGCTAAAATTAGCATGTTTAAAGTGATTTTCATGCTTCCAGGGGCCCAAAACACAAGATTTATGGAATGGTTAAAAGTGCATGAAAATGGCCAATTTACTCACTCTGAGTTCTCAAAAAGGGTTTCTTCACCCCGGGAAGTTAATTAAATACCATTTGGAGGCATTTAATGTTAGATCAAAAACGGCTGATTTTCGACAAAAGAGATAACACCCCCCCATTACGTCATGCTTCAGAAATGTGGAAAATGGTCCGTTTTCAAATGTTTCATTTTTGAACGTCAGTTCACATTTGTAGGTGGATCATCAGTGTTAGAGCTAAAATTAGCATGTTTAAAGTGATTTTCATGCTTCCAGGGGCTCGGGAAGTTAATTAAATACCATTTGGAGGCATTTAATGTTCGAGCAAAAACGGCTGATTTTCGACAAAAGAGATAACACCCCCCCATTACGTCATGCTTCAAAAATGTGGAAAATGGTCCGTTTTCAAATGTTTTATTTTTGAACGTCAGTTCACATTTGTAGGTGGATCATCAGTGTTAGAGCTAAAATTAGCATGTTTAAAGTGATTTTCATGCTTCCAGGGGCTCGGGAAGTTAATTAAATACCATTTGGAGGCATTTAATGTTCGAGCAAAAATGGCTGATTTTCGACAAAAGAGATAACACCCCCCCATTACGTCATGCTTCAGAAATGTGGAAAATGGTCCGTTTTCAAATGTTTTATTTTTGAACGTCAGTTCACATTTGTAGGTGGATCATCAGTGTTAGAGCTAAAATCAGCATGTTTAAAGTGATTTTCATCCTTCCAGGGGCCCAAAACACAAGATTTATGGAATGGTTAAAAGTGCATGAAAATGGCCAATTTACTCACGCTGAGTTCTCAAAAAGGGTTTCTTCACCCCGGGAAGTTAATTAAATACCATTTGGAGGCATTTAATGTTCGAGCAAAAACGGCTGATTTTCGACAAAAGAGATAACACCCCCCCATTACGTCATGCTTCAGAAATGTGGAAAATGGTCCGTTTTCAAATGTTTTATTTTTGAACGTCAGTTCACATTTGTAGGTGGATCATCAGTGTTAGAGCTAAAATTAGCATGTTTAAAGTGATTTTCATGCTTCCAGGGGCTCGGGAAGTTAATTAAATACCATTTGGAGGCATTTAATGTTCGAGCAAAAACGGCTGATTTTCGACAAAAGAGATAACACCCCCCCATTACGTCATACTTCAGAAATGTGGAAAATGGTCCGTTTTCAAATGTTTTATTTTTGAACGTCAGTTCACATTTGTAGGTGGATCATCAGTGTTAGAGCTAAAATTAGCATGTTTAAAGTGATTTTCATGCTTCCAGGGGCCCAAAACACAAGATTTATGGAATGGTTAAAAGTGCATGAAAATGGCCAATTTACTCACTCTGAGTTCTCAAAAAGGGTTTCTTCACCCCGGGAAGTTAATTAAATACCATTTGGAGGCATTTAATGTTCGAGCAAAAACGGCTGATTTTCGACAAAAGAGATAACACCCCCCCATTACGTCATGCTTCAGAAATGTGGAAAATGGTCCGTTTTCAAATGTTTTATTTTTGAACGTCAGTTCACATTTGTAGGTGGATCATCAGTGTTAGAGCTAAAATTAGCATGTTTAAAGTGATTTTCATGCTTCCAGGGGCCCAAAACACAAGATTTATGGAATGGTTAAAAGTGCATGAAAATGGCCAATTTACTCACTCTGAGTTCTCAAAAAGGGTTTCTTCACCCCGGGAAGTTAATTAAATACCATTTGGAGGCATTTAATGTTAGATCAAAAACGGCTGATTTTCGACAAAAGAGATAACACCCCCCCATTACGTCATGCTTCAGAAATGTGGAAAATGGTCCGTTTTCAAATGTTTTATTTTTGAACGTCAGTTCACATTTGTAGGTGGATCATCAGTGTTAGAGCTAAAATCAGCATGTTTAAAGTGATTTTCATCCTTCCAGGGGCCCAAAACACAAGATTTATGGAATGGTTAAAAGTGCATGAAAATGGCCAATTTACTCACGCTGAGTTCTCAAAAAGGGTTTCTTCACCCCGGGAAGTTAATTAAATACCATTTGGAGGCATTTAATGTTCGAGCAAAAACGGCTGATTTTCGACAAAAGAGATAACACCCCCCCATTACGTCATGCTTCAGAAATGTGGAAAATGGTCCGTTTTCAAATGTTTTATTTTTGAACGTCAGTTCACATTTGTAGGTGGATCATCAGTGTTAGAGCTAAAATTAGCATGTTTAAAGTGATTTTCATGCTTCCAGGGGCTCGGGAAGTTAATTAAATACCATTTGGAGGCATTTAATGTTCGAGCAAAAACGGCTGATTTTCGACAAAAGAGATAACACCCCCCCATTACGTCATACTTCAGAAATGTGGAAAATGGTCCGTTTTCAAATGTTTTATTTTTGAACGTCAGTTCACATTTGTAGGTGGATCATCAGTGTTAGAGCTAAAATTAGCATGTTTAAAGTGATTTTCATGCTTCCAGGGGCCCAAAACACAAGATTTATGGAATGGTTAAAAGTGCATGAAAATGGCCAATTTACTCACTCTGAGTTCTCAAAAAGGGTTTCTTCACCCCGGGAAGTTAATTAAATACCATTTGGAGGCATTTAATGTTAGAGCAAAAACGGCTGATTTTCGACAAAAGAGATAACACCCCCCCCATTACGTCATGCTTCAGAAATGTGGAAAATGGTCCGTTTTCAAATGTTTCATTTTTGAACGTCAGTTCACATTTGTAGGTGGATCATCAGTGTTAGAGCTAAAATTAGCATGTTTAAAGTGATTTTCATGCTTCCAGGGGCTCGGGAAGTTAATTAAATGCCATTTGGAGGCATTTAATGTTCGAGCAAAAACGGCTGATTTTCGACAAAAGAGATAACACCCCCCCATTACGTCATGCTTCAGAAATGTGGAAAATGGTCCGTTTTCAAATGTTTTATTTTTGAACGTCAGTTCACATTTGTAGGTGGATCATCAGTGTTAGAGCTAAAATTAGCATGTTTAAAGTGATTTTCATGCTTCCAGGGGCTCGGGAAGTGAAATAAATACCATTTGGAGGCATTTAATGTTCGAGCAAAAAAGGCTGATTTTCCACAAAAGAGATAACACCCCCCCATTACGTCATGCTTCAGAAATGTGGAAAATGGTCCGTTTTCAAATGTTTTATTTTTGAACGTCAGTTCACATTTGTAGGTGGATCATCAGTGTTAGAGCTAAAATTAGCATGTTTAAAGTGATTTTCATGCTTCCAGGGGCCCAAAACACAAGATTTATGGAATGGTTAAAAGTGCATGAAAATGGCCAATTTACTCACTCTGAGTTCTCAAAAAGGGTTTCTTCACCCCGGGAAGTTAATTAAATACCATTTGGAGGCATTTAATGTTCGAGCAAAAACGGCTGATTTTCGACAAAAGAGATAACACCCCCCCATTACGTCATGCTTCAAAAATGTGGAAAATGGTCAGTTTTCAAATGTTTTATTTTTGAACGTCAGTTCACATTTGTAGGTGGATCATCAGTGTTAGAGCTAAAATTAGCATGTTTAAAGTGATTTTCATGCTTCCAGGGGCCCAAAACACAAGATTTATGGAATGGTTAAAAGTGCATGAAAATGGCCAATTTACTCACTCTGAGTTCTCAAAAAGGGTTTCTTCACCCCGGGAAGTTAATTAAATACCATTTGGAGGCATTTAATGTTAGAGCAAAAACGGCTGATTTTCGACAAAAGAGATAACACCCCCCCATTACGTCATGCTTCAGAAATGTGGAAAATGGTCCGTTTTCAAATGTTTCATTTTTGAACGTCAGTTCACATTTGTAGGTGGATCATCAGTGTTAGAGCTAAAATTAGCATGTTTAAAGTGATTTTCATGCTTCCAGGGGCTCGGGAAGTTAATTAAATACCATTTGGAGGCATTTAATGTTCGAGCAAAAACGGCTGATTTTCGACAAAAGAGATAACACCCCCCCCATTACGTCATGCTTCAGAAATGTGGAAAATGGTCCGTTTTCAAATGTTTTATTTTTGAACGTCAGTTCACATTTGTAGGTGGATCATCAGTGTTAGAGCTAAAATTAGCATGTTTAAAGTGATTTTCATGCTTCCAGGGGCTCGGGAAGTGAAATAAATACCATTTGGAGGCATTTAATGTTCGAGCAAAAAAGGCTGATTTTCCACAAAAGAGATAACACCCCCCCATTACGTCATGCTTCAGAAATGTGGAAAATGGTCCGTTTTCAAATGTTTTATTTTTGAACGTCAGTTCACATTTGTAGGTGGATCATCAGTGTTAGAGCTAAAATTAGCATGTTTAAAGTGATTTTCATGCTTCCAGGGGCTCGGGAAGTTAATTAAATACCATTTGGAGGCATTTAATGTTCGAGCAAAAACGGCTGATTTTCGACAAAAGAGATAACACCCCCCCCATTACGTCATGCTTCAGAAATGTGAAAAATGGTCCGTTTTCAAATGTTTTATTTTTGAACGTCAGTTCACATTTGTAGGTGGATCATCAGTGTTAGAGCTAAAATTAGCATGTTTAAAGTGATTTTCATGCTTCCAGGGGCCCAAAACACAAGATTTATGGAATGGTTAAAAGTGCATGAAAATGGCCAATTTACTCACTCTGAGTTCTCAAAAAGGGTTTCTTCACCCCGGGAAGTTAATTAAATACCATTTGGAGGCATTTAATGTTAGAGCAAAAACGGCTGATTTTTGACAAAAGAGATAACACCCCCCCCATTACGTCATGCTTCAGAAATGTGGAAAATGGTCCGTTTTCAAATGTTTTATTTTTGAACGTCAGTTCACATTTGTAGGTGGATCATCAGTGTTAGAGCTAAAATTAGCATGTTTAAAGTGATTTTCATGCTTCCAGGGGCTCGGGAAGTGAAATAAATACCATTTGGAGGCATTTAATGTTCGAGCAAAAAAGGCTGATTTTCCACAAAAGAGATAACACCCCCCCATTACGTCATGCTTCAGAAATGTGGAAAATGGTCCGTTTTCAAATGTTTTATTTTTGAACGTCAGTTCACATTTGTAGGTGGATCATCAGTGTTAGAGCTAAAATTAGCATGTTTAAAGTGATTTTCATGCTTCCAGGGGCTCGGGAAGTTAATTAAATACCATTTGGAGGCATTTAATGTTCGAGCAAAAACGGCTGATTTTCGACAAAAGAGATAACACCCCCCCCATTACGTCATGCTTCAGAAATGTGAAAAATGGTCCGTTTTCAAATGTTTTATTTTTGAACGTCAGTTCACATTTGTAGGTGGATCATCAGTGTTAGAGCTAAAATTAGCATGTTTAAAGTGATTTTCATGCTTCCAGGGGCCCAAAACACAAGATTTATGGAATGGTTAAAAGTGCATGAAAATGGCCAATTTACTCACTCTGAGTTCTCAAAAAGGGTTTCTTCACCCCGGGAAGTTAATTAAATACCATTTGGAGGCATTTAATGTTAGAGCAAAAACGGCTGATTTTCGACAAAAGAGATAACACCCCCCCCATTACGTCATGCTTCAGAAATGTGGAAAATGGTCCGTTTTCAAATGTTTTATTTTTGAACGTCAGTTCACATTTGTAGGTGGATCATCAGTGTTAGAGCTAAAATTAGCATGTTTAAAGTGATTTTCATGCTTCCAGGGGCCCAAAACACAAGATTTATGGAATGGTTAAAAGTGCATGAAAATGGCCAATTTACTCACTCTGAGTTCTCAAAAAGGGTTTCTTCACCCCGGGAAGTTAATTAAATACCATTTGAAGGCATTTAATGTTAGAGCAAAAACGGCTGATTTTTGATAAAAGAGATAACACCCCCCCATTACGTCATGCTTCAGAAATGTGGAAAAGGGTCCGTTTTCAAATGTTTTATTTTTGAACGTCAGTTCACATTTGTAGGTGGATCATCAGTGTTAGAGCTAAAATTAGCATGTTTAAAGTGATTTTCATGCTTCCAGGGGCTCGGGAAGTTAATTAAATACCATTTGGAGGCATTTAATGTTCGAGCAAAAACGGCTGATTTTCGACAAAAGAGATAACACCCCCCCATTACGTCATGCTTCAGAAATGTGGAAAATGGTCCGTTTTCAAATGTTTTATTTTTGAACGTCAGTTCACATTTGTAGGTGGATCATCAGTGTTAGAGCTACAATTAGCATGTTTAAAGTGATTTTCATGCTTCCAGGGGCCCAAAACACAAGATTTATGGAATGGTTAAAAGTGCATGAAAATGGCCAATTTACTCACTCTGAGTTCTCAAAAAGGGTTTCTTCACCCCGGGAAGTTAATTAAATACCATTTGGAGGCATTTAATGTTAGAGCAAAAACGGCTGATTTTCGACAAAAGAGATAACACCCCCCCATTACGTCATGCTTCAGAAATGTGGAAAATGGTCCGTTTTCAAATGTTTTATTTTTGAACGTCAGTTCACATTTGTAGGTGGATCATCAGTGTTAGAGCTAAAATTAGCATGTTTAAAGTGATTTTCATGCTTCCAGGGGCTCGGGAAGTTAATTAAATACCATTTGGAGGCATTTAATGTTCGAGCAAAAACGGCTGATTTTCGACAAAAGAGATAACACCCCCCCATTACGTCATGCTTCAGAAATGTGGAAAATGGTGCGTTTTCAAATGTTTTATTTTTGAACGTCAGTTCACATTTGTAGGTGGATCATCAGTGTTAGAGCTAAAATTAGCATGTTTAAAGTGATTTTCATGCTTCCAGGGGCTCGGGAAGTGAAATAAATACCATTTGGAGGCATTTAATGTTAGAGCAAAAACGGCTGATTTTCGACAAAAGAGATAACACCCCCCCATTACGTCATGCTTCAGAAATGTGGAAAATGGTCCGTTTTCAAATGTTTTATTTTTGAACGTCAGTTCACATTTGTAGGTGGATCATCAGTGTTAGAGCTAAAATTAGCATGTTTAAAGTGATTTTCATGCTTGCAGGGGCTCGGGAAGTTAATTAAATACCATTTGGAGGCATTTAATGTTTGAGCAAAAACGGCTGATTTTCGACAAAAGAGATAACACCCCCCCATTACGTCATGCTTCAGAAATGTGGAAAATGGTCCGTTTTCAAATGTTTTATTTTTGAACGTCAGTTCACATTTGTAGGTGGATCATCAGTGTTAGAGCTAAAATTAGCATGTTTAAAGTGATTTTCATGCTTCCAGGAGCCCAAAACACAAGATTTATGGAATGGTTAAAAGTGCATGAAAATGGCCAATTTACTCACTCTGAGTTCTCAAAAAGGGTTTCTTCACCCCGGGAAGTTAATTAAATACCATTTGGAGGCATTTAATGTTCGAGCAAAAACGGCTGATTTTCGTCAAAAGAGATAACACCCCCCCATTACGTCATGCTTCAGAAATGTGGAAAATGGTCCGTTTTCAAATGTTTTATTTTTGAACGTCAGTTCACATTTGTAGGTGGATCATCAGTGTTAGAGCTAAAATTAGCATGTTTAAAGTGATTTTCATGCTTCCAGGGGCCCAAAACACAAGATTTATGGAATGGTTAAAAGTGCATGAAAATGGCCAATTTACTCACTCTGAGTTCTCAAAAAGGGTTTCTTCACCCCGGGAAGTTAATTAAATACCATTTGGAGGCATTTAATGTTCGAGCAAAAACGGCTGATTTTCGACAAAAGAGATAACACCCCCCATTACGTCATGCTTCAGAAATGTGGAAAATGGTCCGTTTTCAAATGTTTTATTTTTGAACGTCAGTTCACATTTGTAGGTGGATCATCAGTGTTAGAGCTAAAATTAGCATGTTTAAAGTGATTTTCATGCTTCCAGGGGCTCGGGAAGTTAATTAAATACCATTTGGAGGCATTTAATGTTCGAGCAAAAACGGCTGATTTTCGACAAAAGAGATAACACCCCCCCCATTACGTCATGCTTCAGAAATGTGAAAAATGGTCCGTTTTCAAATGTTTTATTTTTGAACGTCAGTTCACATTTGTAGGTGGATCATCAGTGTTAGAGCTAAAATTAGCATGTTTAAAGTGATTTTCATGCTTCCAGGGGCCCAAAACACAAGATTTATGGAATGGTTAAAAGTGCATGAAAATGGCCAATTTACTCACTCTGAGTTCTCAAAAAGGGTTTCTTCACCCCGGGAAGTTAATTAAATACCATTTGGAGGCATTTAATGTTAGAGCAAAAACAGCTGATTTTCGACAAAAGAGATAACACCCCCCCCATTACGTCATGCTTCAGAAATGTGGAAAATGGTCCGTTTTCAAATGTTTTATTTTTGAACGTCAGTTCACATTTGTAGGTGGATCATCAGTGTTAGAGCTAAAATTAGCATGTTTAAAGTGATTTTCATGCTTCCAGGGGCCCAAAACACAAGATTTATGGAATGGTTAAAAGTGCATGAAAATGGCCAATTTACTCACTCTGAGTTCTCAAAAAGGGTTTCTTCACCCCGGGAAGTTAATTAAATACCATTTGGAGGCATTTAATGTTAGAGCAAAAACGGCTGATTTTTGACAAAAGAGATAACACCCCCCCATTACGTCATGCTTCAGAAATGTGGAAAATGGTCCGTTTTCAAATGTTTTATTTTTGAACGTCAGTTCACATTTGTAGGTGGATCATCAGTGTTAGAGCTAAAATTAGCATGTTTAAAGTGATTTTCATGCTTCCAGGGGCTCGGGAAGTTAATTAAATACCATTTGGAGGCATTTAATGTTCGAGCAAAAACGGCTGATTTTCGACAAAAGAGATAACACCCCCCATTACGTCATGCTTCAGAAATGTGGAAAATGGTCCGTTTTCAAATGTTTTATTTTTGAACGTCAGTTCACATTTGTAGGTGGATCATCAGTGTTAGAGCTACAATTAGCATGTTTAAAGTGATTTTCATGCTTCCAGGGGCCCAAAACACAAGATTTATGGAATGGTTAAAAGTGCATGAAAATGGCCAATTTACTCACTCTGAGTTCTCAAAAAGGGTTTCTTCACCCCGGGAAGTTAATTAAATACCATTTGGAGGCATTTAATGTTAGAGCAAAAACGGCTGATTTTCGACAAAAGAGATAACACCCCCCCATTACGTCATGCTTCAGAAATGTGGAAAATGGTCCGTTTTCAAATGTTTTATTTTTGAACGTCAGTTCACATTTGTAGGTGGATCATCAGTGTTAGAGCTAAAATTAGCATGTTTAAAGTGATTTTCATGCTTCCAGGGGCTCGGGAAGTTAATTAAATACCATTTGGAGGCATTTAATGTTCGAGCAAAAACGGCTGATTTTCGACAAAAGAGATAACACCCCCCCATTACGTCATGCTTCAGAAATGTGGAAAATGGTGCGTTTTCAAATGTTTTATTTTTGAACGTCAGTTCACATTTGTAGGTGGATCATCAGTGTTAGAGCTAAAATTAGCATGTTTAAAGTGATTTTCATGCTTCCAGGGGCTCGGGAAGTGAAATAAATACCATTTGGAGGCATTTAATGTTAGAGCAAAAACGGCTGATTTTCGACAAAAGAGATAACACCCCCCCATTACGTCATGCTTCAGAAATGTGGAAAATGGTCCGTTTTCAAATGTTTTATTTTTGAACGTCAGTTCACATTTGTAGGTGGATCATCAGTGTTAGAGCTAAAATTAGCATGTTTAAAGTGATTTTCATGCTTCCAGGGGCTCGGGAAGTTAATTAAATACCATTTGGAGGCATTTAATGTTCGAGCAAAAACGGCTGATTTTCGACAAAAGAGATAACACCCCCCATTACGTCATGCTTCAGAAATGTGGAAAATGGTCCGTTTTCAAATGTTTTATTTTTGAACGTCAGTTCACATTTGTAGGTGGATCATCAGTGTTAGAGCTACAATTAGCATGTTTAAAGTGATTTTCATGCTTCCAGGGGCCCAAAACACAAGATTTATGGAATGGTTAAAAGTGCATGAAAATGGCCAATTTACTCACTCTGAGTTCTCAAAAAGGGTTTCTTCACCCCGGGAAGTTAATTAAATACCATTTGGAGGCATTTAATGTTAGAGCAAAAACGGCTGATTTTCGACAAAAGAGATAACACCCCCCCATTACGTCATGCTTCAGAAATGTGGAAAATGGTCCGTTTTCAAATGTTTTATTTTTGAACGTCAGTTCACATTTGTAGGTGGATCATCAGTGTTAGAGCTAAAATTAGCATGTTTAAAGTGATTTTCATGCTTCCAGGGGCTCGGGAAGTTAATTAAATACCATTTGGAGGCATTTAATGTTCGAGCAAAAACGGCTGATTTTCGACAAAAGAGATAACACCCCCCCATTACGTCATGCTTCAGAAATGTGGAAAATGGTGCGTTTTCAAATGTTTTATTTTTGAACGTCAGTTCACATTTGTAGGTGGATCATCAGTGTTAGAGCTAAAATTAGCATGTTTAAAGTGATTTTCATGCTTCCAGGGGCTCGGGAAGTGAAATAAATACCATTTGGAGGCATTTAATGTTAGAGCAAAAACGGCTGATTTTCGACAAAAGAGATAACACCCCCCCATTACGTCATGCTTCAGAAATGTGGAAAATGGTCCGTTTTCAAATGTTTTATTTTTGAACGTCAGTTCACATTTGTAGGTGGATCATCAGTGTTAGAGCTAAAATTAGCATGTTTAAAGTGATTTTCATGCTTGCAGGGGCTCGGGAAGTTAATTAAATACCATTTGGAGGCATTTAATGTTCGAGCAAAAACGGCTGATTTTCGACAAAAGAGATAACACCCCCCCATTACGTCATGCTTCAGAAATGTGGAAAATGGTCCGTTTTCAAATGTTTTATTTTTGAACGTCAGTTCACATTTGTAGGTGGATCATCAGTGTTAGAGCTAAAATTAGCATGTTTAAAGTGATTTTCATGCTTCCAGGGGCTCGGGAAGTGAAATAAATACCAATTGGAGGCATTTAATGTTTGAGCAAAAACGGCTGATTTTCGACAAAAGAGATAACACCCCCCCATTACGTCATGCTTCAGAAATGTGGAAAATGGTCCGTTTTCAAATGTTTTATTTTTGAACGTCAGTTCACATTTGTAGGTGGATCATCAGTGTTAGAGCTAAAATTAGCATGTTTAAAGTGATTTTCATGCTTCCAGGGTCCCAAAACACAAGATTTATGGAATGGTTAAAAGTGCATGAAAATGGCCAATTTACTCACTCTGAGTTCTCAAAAAGGGTTTCTTCACCCCGGGAAGTTAATTAAATACCATTTGGAGGCATTTAATGTTAGAGCAAAAACGGCTGATTTTCGACAAAAGAGATAACACCCCCCCATTACGTCATGCTTCAGAAATGTGGAAAATGGTCCGTTTTCAAATGTTTTATTTTTGAACGTCAGTTCACATTTGTAGGTGGATCATCAGTGTTAGAGCTAAAATTAGCATGTTTAAAGTGATTTTCATGCTTCCAGGGGCCCAAAACACAAGATTTATGGAATGGTTAAAAGTGCATGAAAATGGCCAATTTACTCACTCTGAGTTCTCAAAAAGGGTTTCTTCACCCCGGGAAGTTAATTAAATACCATTTGGAGGCATTTAATGTTCGAGCAAAAACGGCTGATTTTCGACAAAAGAGATAACACCCCTCCATTACGTCATGCTTCAGAAATGTGGAAAATGGTCCGTTTTCAAATGTTTTATTTTTGAACGTCAGTTCACATTTGTAGGTGGATCATCAGTGTTAGATCTAAAATTAGCATGTTTAAAGTGATTTTCATGCTTCCAGGGGCTCGGGAAGTTAATTAAATACTATTTGGAGGCATTTAATGTTCGAGCAAAAACAGCTGATTTTTGACAAAAGAGATAACACCCCCCCATTACGTCATGCTTCAGAAATGTGGAAAATGGTCCGTTTTCAAATGTTTTATTTTTGAACGTCAGTTCACATTTGTAGGTGGATCATCAGTGTTAGAGCTAAAATTAGCATGTTTAAAGTGATTTTCATGCTTCCAGGGGCCCAAAACACAAGATTTATGGAATGGTTAAAAGTGCATGAAAATGGCCAATTTACTCACTCTGAGTTCTCAAAAAGGGTTTCTTCACCCCGGGAAGTTAATTAAATACCATTTGGAGGCATTTAATGTTCGAGCAAAAACGGCTGATTTTCGACAAAAGAGATAACACCCCCCCATTACGTCATGCTTCAGAAATGTGGAAAATGGTCCGTTTTCAAATGTTTTATTTTTGAACGTCAGTTCACATTTGTAGGTGGATCATCAGTGTTAGAGCTAAAATTAGCATGTTTAAAGTGATTTTCATGCTTCCAGGGGCCCCAAACACAAGATTTATGGAATGGTTAAAAGTGCATGAAAATGGCCAATTTACTCACTCTGAGTTCTCAAAAAGGGTTTCTTCACCCCGGGAAGTTAATTAAATACCATTTGGAGGCATTTAATGTTAGAGCAAAAACGGCTGATTTTCGACAAAAGAGATAACACCCCCCCATTACGTCATGCTTCAGAAATGTGGAAAATGGTCCGTTTTCAAATGTTTTATTTTTGAACGTCAGTTCACATTTGTAGGTGGATCATCAGTGTTAGAGCTAAAATTAGCATGTTTAAAGTGATTTTCATGCTTCCAGGGGCTCGGGAAGTTAATTAAATACCATTTGGAGGCATTTAATGTTCGAGCAAAACGGCTGATTTTCGACAAAAGAGATAACACCCCCCCATTACGTCATGCTTCAGAAATGTGGAAAATGGTCCGTTTTCAAATGTTTTATTTTTGAACGTCAGTTCACATTTGTAGGTGGATCATCAGTGTTAGAGCTAAAATTAGCATGTTTAAAGCGATTTTCATGCTTCCAGGGGCCCAAAACACAAGATTTATGGAATGGTTAAAAGTGCATGAAAATGGCCAATTTACTCACTCTGAGTTCTCAAAAAGGGTTTCTTCACCCCGGGAAGTTAATTAAATACCATTTGGAGGCATTTAATGTTAGAGCAAAAACGGCTGATTTTCGACAAAAGAGATAACACCCCCCCATTACGTCATGCTTCAGAAATGTGGAAAATGGTCCGTTTTCAAATGTTTTATTTTTGAACGTCAGTTCACATTTGTAGGTGGATCATCAGTGTTAGAGCTAAAATTAGCATGTTTAAAGTGATTTTCATGCTTCCAGGGGCTCGGGAAGTTAATTAAATACCATTTGGAGGCATTTAATGTTCGAGCAAAAACGGCTGATTTTCGACAAAAGAGATAACACCCCCCATTACGTCATGCTTCAGAAATGTGGAAAATGGTCCGTTTTCAAATGTTTTATTTTTGAACGTCAGTTCACATTTGTAGGTGGATCATCAGTGTTAGAGCTAAAATTAGCATGTTTAAAGTGATTTTCATGCTTCCAGGGGCCCAAAACACAAGATTTATGGAATGGTTAAAAGTGCATGAAAATGGCAAATTTACTCACTCTGAGTTCTCAAAAAGGGTTTCTTCACCCCGGGAAGTTAATTAAATACCATTTGGAGGCATTTAATGTTAGAGCAAAAATGGCTGATTTTCGACAAAAGAGATAACACCCCCCATTACGTCATGCTTCAGAAATGTGGAAAATGGTCCGTTTTCAAATGTTTTATTTTTGAACGTCAGTTCACATTTGTAGGTGGATCATCAGTGTTAGAGCTAAAATTAGCATGTTTAAAGTGATTTTCATGCTTCCAGGGGCCCAAAACACAAGATTTATGGAATGGTTAAAAGTGCATGAAAATGGCCAATTTACTCACTCTGAGTTCTCAAAAAGGGTTTCTTCACCCCGGGAAGTTAATTAAATACCATTTGGAGGCATTTAATGTTCGAGCAAAAACGGCTGATTTTCGACAAAAGAGATAACACCCCCCCATTACGTCATGCTTCAGAAATGTGGAAAATGGTCCGTTTTCAAATGTTTTATTTTTTAACGTCAGTTCACATTTGTAGGTGGATCATCAGTGTTAGAGCTAAAATTAGCATGTTTAAAAGGGTTTTCATGCTTCCAGGGGCCCAAAACACAAGATTTATGGAATGGTTAAAAGTGCATGAAAATGGCCAATTTACTCACTCTGAGTTCTCAAAAAGGGTTTCTTCACCCCGGGAAGTTAATTAAATACCATTTGGAGGCATTTAATGTTAGAGCAAAAACGGCTGATTTTCGACAAAAGAGATAACACCCCCCCATTACGTCATGCTTCAGAAATGTGGAAAATGGTCCGTTTTCAAATGTTTTATTTTTGAACGTCAGTTCACATTTGTAGGTGGATCATCAGTGTTAGAGCTAAAATTAGCATGTTTAAAGTGATTTTCATGCTTCCAGGGGCTCGGGAAGTTAATTAAATACCATTTGGAGGCATTTAATGTTAGAGCAAAAACGGCTGATTTTCGACAAAAGAGATAACACCCCCCCATTACGTCATGCTTCAGAAATGTGGAAAATGGTCCGTTTTCAAATGTTTTATTTTTGAACGTCAGTTCACATTTGTAGGTGGATCATCAGTGTTAGAGCTAAAATTAGCATGTTTAAAGTGATTTTCATGCTTCCAGGGGCCCAAAACACAAGATTTATGGAATGGTTAAAAGTGCATGAAAATGGCCAATTTACTCACTCTGAGTTCTCAAAAAGGGTTTCTTCACCCCGGGAAGTTAATTAAATACCATTTGGAGGCATTTAATGTTCGAGCAAAAACGGCTGATTTTCGACAAAAGAGATAACACCCCCCCATTACGTCATGCTTCAGAAATGTGGAAAATGGTCCGTTTTCAAATGTTTTATTTTTGAACGTCAGTTCACATTTGTAGGTGGATCATCAGTGTTAGAGCTAAAATTAGCATGTTTAAAGTGATTTTCATGCTTCCAGGGGCCCAAAACACAAGATTTATGGAATGGTTAAAAGTGCATGAAAATGGCCAATTTACTCACTCTGAGTTCTCAAAAAGGGTTTCTTCACCCCGGGAAGTTAATTAAATACCATTTGGAGGCATTTAATGTTAGAGCAAAAACGGCTGATTTTCGACAAAAGAGATAACACCCCCCCATTACGTCATGCTTCAGAAATGTGGAAAATGGTCCGTTTTCAAATGTTTTATTTTTGAACGTCAGTTCACATTTGTAGGTGGATCATCAGTGTTAGAGCTAAAATTAGCATGTTTAAAGTGATTTTCATGCTTCCAGGGGCTCGGGAAGTTAATTAAATACCATTTGGAGGCATTTAATGTACGAGCAAAAACGGCTGATTTTCGACAAAAGAGATAACACCCCCCCATTACGTCATGCTTCAGAAATGTTGAAAATGGTCCGTTTTCAAATGTTTTATTTTTGAACGTCAGTTCACATTTGTAGGTGGATCATCAGTGTTAGAGCTAAAATTAGCATGTTTAAAGTGATTTTCATGCTTCCAGGGGCTCGGGAAGTTAATTAAATACCATTTGGAGGCATTTAATGTTTGAGCAAAAACGGCTGATTTTCGACAAAAGAGATAACACCCCCCCCCTTACGTCATGCTTCAGAAATGTGGAAAATGATCCGTTTTCAAATGTTTTATTTTTGAACGTCAGTTCACATTTGTAGGTGGATCATCAGTGTTAGAGCTAAAATTAGCATGTTTAAAGTGATTTTCATGCTTCCAGGGGCTCGGGAAGTGAAATAAATACCATTTGGAGGCATTTAATGTTCGAGCAAAAAAGGCTGATTTTCCACAAAAGAGATAACACCCCCCCATTACGTCATGCTTCAGAAATGTGGAAAATGGTCCGTTTTCAAATGTTTTATTTTTGAACGTCAGTTCACATTTGTAGGTGGATTATCAGTGTTAGAGCTAAAATTAGCATGTTTAAAGTGATTTTCATGCTTCCAGGGGCCCAAAACACAAGATTTATGGAATGGTTAAAAGTGCATGAAAATGGCCAATTTACTCACTCTGAGTTCTCAAAAAGGGTTTCTTCACCCCGGGAAGTTAATTAAATACCATTTGGAGGCATTTAATGTTAGAGCAAAAACGGCTGATTTTCGACAAAAGAGATAACACCCCCCCATTACGTCATGCTTCAGAAATGTGGAAAATGGTCCGTTTTCAAATGTTTCATTTTTGAACGTCAGTTCACATTTGTAGGTGGATCATCAGTGTTAGAGCTAAAATTAGCATGTTTAAAGTGATTTTCATGCTTCCAGGGGCTCGGGAAGTTAATTAAATACCATTTGGAGGCATTTAATGTTCGAGCAAAAACGGCTGATTTTCGACAAAAGAGATAACACCCCCCATTACGTCATGCTTCAGAAATGGGGAAAATGGTCCGTTTTCAAATGTTTTATTTTTGAACGTCAGTTCACATTTGTAGGTGGATCATCAGTGTTAGAGCTAAAATTAGCATTTTTAAAGTGATTTTCATGCTTCCAGGAGCCCAAAACACAAGATTTATGGAATGGTTAAAAGTGCATGAAAATGGCCAATTTACTCACTCTGAGTTCTCAAAAAGGGTTTCTTCACCCCGGGAAGTTAATTAAATACCATTTGGAGGCATTTAATGTTCGAGCAAAAACGGCTGATTTTCGACAAAAGAGATAACACCCCCCCATTACGTCATGCTTCAGAAATGTGGAAAATGGTCCGTTTTCAAATGTTTTATTTTTGAACGTCAGTTCACATTTGTAGGTGGATCATCAGTGTTAGAGCTAAAATTAGCATGTTTAAAGTGATTTTCATGCTTCCAGGGGCCCAAAACACAAGATTTATGGAATGGTTAAAAGTGCATGAAAATGGCCAATTTACTCACTCTGAGTTCTCAAAAAGGGTTTCTTCACCCCGGGAAGTTAATTAAATACCATTTGGAGGCATTTAATGTTAGAGCAAAAACGGCTGATTTTCGACAAAAGAGATAACACCCCCCCATTACGTCATGCTTCAGAAATGTGGAAAATGGTCCGTTTTCAAATGTTTTATTTTTGAACGTCAGTTCACATTTGTAGGTGGATCATCAGTGTTAGAGCTAAAATTAGCATGTTTAAAGTGATTTTCATGCTTCCAGGGGCTCGGGAAGTTAATTAAATACCATTTGGAGGCATTTAATGTTCGAGCAAAAACGACTGATTTTCGACAAAAGAGATAACACCCCCCCATTACGTCATGCTTCAGAAATGTGGAAAATGATCCGTTTTCAAATGTTTTATTTTTGAACGTCAGTTCACATTTGTAGGTGGATCATCAGTGTTAGAGCTAAAATTAGCATGTTTAAAGTGATTTTCATGCTTCCAGGGGCTCGGGAAGTTAATTAAATACCATTTGGAGGCATTTAATGTTCGAGCAAAAACGGCTGATTTTCGACAAAAGAGATAACACCCCCCCATTACGTCATGCTTCAGAAATGTGGAAAATGGTCCGTTTTCAAATGTTTTATTTTTGAACGTCAGTTCACATTTGTAGGTGGATCATCAGTGTTAGAGCTAAAATTAGCATGTTTAAAGTGATTTTCATGCTTCCAGGGGCTCGGGAAGTGAAATAAATACCATTTGGAGGCATTTAATGTTCGAGCAAAAAAGGCTGATTTTCCACAAAAGAGATAACACCCCCCATTACGTCATGCTTCAGAAATGTGGAAAATGGTCCGTTTTCAAATGTTTTATTTTTGAACGTCAGTTCACATTTGTAGGTGGATCATCAGTGCTAGAGCTAAAATTAGCATGTTTAAAGTGATTTTCATGCTTCCAGGGGCCCAAAACACAAGATTTATGGAATGGTTAAAAGTGCATGAAAATGGCCAATTTACTCACTCTGAGTTCTCAAAAAGGGTTTCTTCACCCCGGGAAGTTAATTAAATACCATTTGGAGGCATTTAATGTTAGAGCAAAAACGGCTGATTTTCGACAAAAGAGATAACACCCCCCCATTACGTCATGCTTCAGAAATGTGGAAAATGGTCCGTTTTCAAATGTTTCATTTTTGAACGTCAGTTCACATTTGTAGGTGGATCATCAGTGTTAGAGCTAAAATTAGCATGTTTAAAGTGATTTTCATGCTTCCAGGGGCTCGGGAAGTTAATTAAATACCATTTGGAGGCATTTAATGTTCGAGCAAAAACGGCTGATTTTCGACAAAAGAGATAACACCCCCCCATTACGTCATGCTTCAGAAATGGGGAAAATGGTCCGTTTTCAAATGTTTTATTTTTGAACGTCAGTTCACATTTGTAGGTGGATCATCAGTGTTAGAGCTAAAATTAGCATGTTTAAAGTGATTTTCATGCTTCCAGGGGCCCAAAACACAAGATTTATGGAATGGTTAAAAGTGCATGAAAATGGCCAATTTACTCACTCTGAGTTCTCAAAAAGGGTTTCTTCACCCCGGGAAGTTAATTAAATACCATTTGGAGGCATTTAATGTTAGAGCAAAAATGGCTGATTTTCGACAAAAGAGATAACACCCCCCATTACGTCATGCTTCAGAAATGTGGAAAATGGTCCGTTTTCAAATGTTTTATTTTTGAACGTCAGTTCACATTTGTAGGTGGATCATCAGTGTTAGAGCTAAAATTAGCATGTTTAAAGTGATTTTCATGCTTCCAGGGGCCCAAAACACAAGATTTATGGAATGGTTAAAAGTGCATGAAAATGGCCAATTTACTCACTCTGAGTTCTCAAAAAGGGTTTCTTCACCCCGGGAAGTTAATTAAATACCATTTGGAGGCATTTAATGTTCGAGCAAAAACGGCTGATTTTCGACAAAAGAGATAACACCCCCCCATTACGTCATGCTTCAGAAATGTGGAAAATGGTCCGTTTTCAAATGTTTTATTTTTTAACGTCAGTTCACATTTGTAGGTGGATCATCAGTGTTAGAGCTAAAATTAGCATGTTTAAAAGGGT
This sequence comes from Lissotriton vulgaris, assembly GCF_964263255.1. Taxonomy (NCBI): domain Eukaryota; kingdom Metazoa; phylum Chordata; class Amphibia; order Caudata; family Salamandridae; genus Lissotriton; species Lissotriton vulgaris. The sequence goes on along the minus strand of NW_028252401.1, from coordinate 188,286 downwards.
TTTCATGCTTCCAGGGGCCCAAAACACAAGATTTATGGAATGGTTAAAAGTGCATGAAAATGGCCAATTTACTCACTCTGAGTTCTCAAAAAGGGTTTCTTCACCCCGGGAAGTTAATTAAATACCATTTGGAGGCATTTAATGTTAGAGCAAAAACGGCTGATTTTCGACAAAAGAGATAACACCCCCCCATTACGTCATGCTTCAGAAATGTGGAAAATGGTCCGTTTTCAAATGTTTTATTTTTGAACGTCAGTTCACATTTGTAGGTGGATCATCAGTGTTAGAGCTAAAATTAGCATGTTTAAAGTGATTTTCATGCTTCCAGGGGCTCGGGAAGTTAATTAAATACCATTTGGAGGCATTTAATGTTAGAGCAAAAACGGCTGATTTTCGACAAAAGAGATAACACCCCCCCATTACGTCATGCTTCAGAAATGTGGAAAATGGTCCGTTTTCAAATGTTTTATTTTTGAACGTCAGTTCACATTTGTAGGTGGATCATCAGTGTTAGAGCTCAAATTAGCATGTTTAAAGTGATTTTCATGCTTCCAGGGGCCCAAAACACAAGATTTATGGAATGGTTAAAAGTGCATGAAAATGGCCAATTTACTCACTCTGAGTTCTCAAAAAGGGTTTCTTCACCCCGGGAAGTTAATTAAATACCATTTGGAGGCATTTAATGTTCGAGCAAAAACGGCTGATTTTCGACAAAAGAGATAACACCCCCCCATTACGTCATGCTTCAGAAATGTGGAAAATGGTCCGTTTTCAAATGTTTTATTTTTGAACGTCAGTTCACATTTGTAGGTGGATCATCAGTGTTAGAGCTAAAATTAGCATGTTTAAAGTGATTTTCATGCTTCCAGGGGCCCAAAACACAAGATTTATGGAATGGTTAAAAGTGCATGAAAATGGCCAATTTACTCACTCTGAGTTCTCAAAAAGGGTTTCTTCACCCCGGGAAGTTAATTAAATACCATTTGGAGGCATTTAATGTTAGAGCAAAAACGGCTGATTTTCGACAAAAGAGATAACACCCCCCCATTACGTCATGCTTCAGAAATGTGGAAAATGGTCCGTTTTCAAATGTTTTATTTTTGAACGTCAGTTCACATTTGTAGGTGGATCATCAGTGTTAGAGCTAAAATTAGCATGTTTAAAGTGATTTTCATGCTTCCAGGGGCTCGGGAAGTTAATTAAATACCATTTGGAGGCATTTAATGTACGAGCAAAAACGGCTGATTTTCGACAAAAGAGATAACACCCCCCCATTACGTCATGCTTCAGAAATGTTGAAAATGGTCCGTTTTCAAATGTTTTATTTTTGAACGTCAGTTCACATTTGTAGGTGGATCATCAGTGTTAGAGCTAAAATTAGCATGTTTAAAGTGATTTTCATGCTTCCAGGGGCTCGGGAAGTTAATTAAATACCATTTGGAGGCATTTAATGTTTGAGCAAAAACGGCTGATTTTCGACAAAAGAGATAACACCCCCCCCCTTACGTCATGCTTCAGAAATGTGGAAAATGATCCGTTTTCAAATGTTTTATTTTTGAACGTCAGTTCACATTTGTAGGTGGATCATCAGTGTTAGAGCTAAAATTAGCATGTTTAAAGTGATTTTCATGCTTCCAGGGGCTCGGGAAGTGAAATAAATACCATTTGGAGGCATTTAATGTTCGAGCAAAAAAGGCTGATTTTCCACAAAAGAGATAACACCCCCCCATTACGTCATGCTTCAGAAATGTGGAAAATGGTCCGTTTTCAAATGTTTTATTTTTGAACGTCAGTTCACATTTGTAGGTGGATTATCAGTGTTAGAGCTAAAATTAGCATGTTTAAAGTGATTTTCATGCTTCCAGGGGCCCAAAACACAAGATTTATGGAATGGTTAAAAGTGCATGAAAATGGCCAATTTACTCACTCTGAGTTCTCAAAAAGGGTTTCTTCACCCCGGGAAGTTAATTAAATACCATTTGGAGGCATTTAATGTTAGAGCAAAAACGGCTGATTTTCGACAAAAGAGATAACACCCCCCCATTACGTCATGCTTCAGAAATGTGGAAAATGGTCCGTTTTCAAATGTTTCATTTTTGAACGTCAGTTCACATTTGTAGGTGGATCATCAGTGTTAGAGCTAAAATTAGCATGTTTAAAGTGATTTTCATGCTTCCAGGGGCTCGGGAAGTTAATTAAATACCATTTGGAGGCATTTAATGTTCGAGCAAAAACGGCTGATTTTCGACAAAAGAGATAACACCCCCCATTACGTCATGCTTCAGAAATGGGGAAAATGGTCCGTTTTCAAATGTTTTATTTTTGAACGTCAGTTCACATTTGTAGGTGGATCATCAGTGTTAGAGCTAAAATTAGCATTTTTAAAGTGATTTTCATGCTTCCAGGAGCCCAAAACACAAGATTTATGGAATGGTTAAAAGTGCATGAAAATGGCCAATTTACTCACTCTGAGTTCTCAAAAAGGGTTTCTTCACCCCGGGAAGTTAATTAAATACCATTTGGAGGCATTTAATGTTCGAGCAAAAACGGCTGATTTTCGACAAAAGAGATAACACCCCCCCATTACGTCATGCTTCAGAAATGTGGAAAATGGTCCGTTTTCAAATGTTTTATTTTTGAACGTCAGTTCACATTTGTAGGTGGATCATCAGTGTTAGAGCTAAAATTAGCATGTTTAAAGTGATTTTCATGCTTCCAGGGGCCCAAAACACAAGATTTATGGAATGGTTAAAAGTGCATGAAAATGGCCAATTTACTCACTCTGAGTTCTCAAAAAGGGTTTCTTCACCCCGGGAAGTTAATTAAATACCATTTGGAGGCATTTAATGTTAGAGCAAAAACGGCTGATTTTCGACAAAAGAGATAACACCCCCCCATTACGTCATGCTTCAGAAATGTGGAAAATGGTCCGTTTTCAAATGTTTTATTTTTGAACGTCAGTTCACATTTGTAGGTGGATCATCAGTGTTAGAGCTAAAATTAGCATGTTTAAAGTGATTTTCATGCTTCCAGGGGCTCGGGAAGTTAATTAAATACCATTTGGAGGCATTTAATGTTCGAGCAAAAACGACTGATTTTCGACAAAAGAGATAACACCCCCCCATTACGTCATGCTTCAGAAATGTGGAAAATGATCCGTTTTCAAATGTTTTATTTTTGAACGTCAGTTCACATTTGTAGGTGGATCATCAGTGTTAGAGCTAAAATTAGCATGTTTAAAGTGATTTTCATGCTTCCAGGGGCTCGGGAAGTTAATTAAATACCATTTGGAGGCATTTAATGTTCGAGCAAAAACGGCTGATTTTCGACAAAAGAGATAACACCCCCCCATTACGTCATGCTTCAGAAATGTGGAAAATGGTCCGTTTTCAAATGTTTTATTTTTGAACGTCAGTTCACATTTGTAGGTGGATCATCAGTGTTAGAGCTAAAATTAGCATGTTTAAAGTGATTTTCATGCTTCCAGGGGCTCGGGAAGTGAAATAAATACCATTTGGAGGCATTTAATGTTCGAGCAAAAAAGGCTGATTTTCCACAAAAGAGATAACACCCCCCATTACGTCATGCTTCAGAAATGTGGAAAATGGTCCGTTTTCAAATGTTTTATTTTTGAACGTCAGTTCACATTTGTAGGTGGATCATCAGTGCTAGAGCTAAAATTAGCATGTTTAAAGTGATTTTCATGCTTCCAGGGGCCCAAAACACAAGATTTATGGAATGGTTAAAAGTGCATGAAAATGGCCAATTTACTCACTCTGAGTTCTCAAAAAGGGTTTCTTCACCCCGGGAAGTTAATTAAATACCATTTGGAGGCATTTAGTGTTAGAGCAAAAACGGCTGATTTTCGACAAAAGAGATAACACCCCCCCATTACGTCATGCTTCAGAAATGTGGAAAATGGTCCGTTTTCAAATGTTTCATTTTTGAACGTCAGTTCACATTTGTAGGTGGATCATCAGTGTTAGAGCTAAAATTAGCATGTTTAAAGTGATTTTCATGCTTCCAGGGGCTCGGGAAGTTAATTAAATACCATTTGGAGGCATTTAATGTTCGAGCAAAAACGGCTGATTTTCGACAAAAGAGATAACACCCCCCCATTACGTCATGCTTCAGAAATGGGGAAAATGGTCCGTTTTCAAATGTTTTATTTTTGAACGTCAGTTCACATTTGTAGGTGGATCATCAGTGTTAGAGCTAAAATTAGCATGTTTAAAGTGATTTTCATGCTTCCAGGGGCCCAAAACACAAGATTTATGGAATGGTTAAAAGTGCATGAAAATGGCCAATTTACTCACTCTGAGTTCTCAAAAAGGGTTTCTTCACCCCGGGAAGTTAATTAAATACCATTTGGAGGCATTTAATGTTAGAGCAAAAACGGCTGATTTTCGACAAAAGAGATAACACCCCCCCATTACGTCATGCTTCAGAAATGTGGAAAATGGTCCGTTTTCAAATGTTTTATTTTTGAACGTCAGTTCACATTTGTAGGTGGATCATCAGTGTTAGAGCTAAAATTAGCATGTTTAAAGTGATTTTCATGCTTCCAGGAGCCCAAAACACAAGATTTATGGAATGGTTAAAAGTGCATGAAAATGGCCAATTTACTCACTCTGAGTTCTCAAAAAGGGTTTCTTCACCCCGGGAAGTTAATTAAATACCATTTGGAGGCATTTAATGTTCGAGCAAAAACGGCTGATTTTCGACAAAAGAGATAACACCCCCCCATTACGTCATGCTTCAGAAATGTGGAAAATGGTCCGTTTTCAAATGTTTTATTTTTGAACGTCAGTTCACATTTGTAGGTGGATCATCAGTGTTAGAGCTAAAATTAGCATGTTTAAAGTGATTTTCATGCTTCCAGGGGCCCAAAACACAAGATTTATGGAATGGTTAAAAGTGCATGAAAATGGCCAATTTACTCACTCTGAGTTCTCAAAAAGGGTTTCTTCACCCCGGGAAGTTAATTAAATACCATTTGGAGGCATTTAATGTTCGAGCAAAAACGGCTGATTTTCGACAAAAGAGATAACACCCCCCATTACGTCATGCTTCAGAAATGTGGAAAATGGTCCGTTTTCAAATGTTTTATTTTTTAACGTCAGTTCACATTTGTAGGTGGATCATCAGTGTTAGAGCTAAAATTAGCATGTTTAAAGTGATTTTCATGCTTCCAGGGGCCCAAAACACAAGATTTATGGAATGGTTAAAAGTGCATGAAAATGGCCAATTTACTCACTCTGAGTTCTCAAAAAGGGTTTCTTCACCCCGGGAAGTTAATTAAATACCATTTGGAGGCATTTAATGTTAGAGCAAAAACGGCTGATTTTCGACAAAAGAGATAACACCCCCCCATTACGTCATGCTTCAGAAATGTGGAAAATGGTCAGTTTTCAAATGTTTCATTTTTGAACGTCAGTTCACATTTGTAGGTGGATCATCAGTGTTAGAGCTAAAATTAGCATGTTTAAAGTGATTTTCATGCTTCCAGGGGCTCGGGAAGTTAATTAAATACCATTTGGAGGCATTTAATGTTCGAGCAAAAACGGCTGATTTTCGACAAAAGAGATAACACCCCCCCATTACGTCATGCTTCAGAAATGTGGAAAATGGTCCGTTTTCAAATGTTTTATTTTTGAACGTCAGTTCACATTTGTAGGTGGATCATCAGTGTTAGAGCTAAAATTAGCATGTTTAAAGTGATTTTCATGCTTCCAGGGGCTCGGGAAGTTAATTAAATACCATTTGGAGGCATTTAATGTTAGAGCAAAAACGGCTGATTTTCGACAAAAGAGATAACACCCCCCCATTACGTCATGCTTCAGAAATGTGGAAAATGGTCCGTTTTCAAATGTTTTATTTTTGAACGTCAGTTCACATTTGTAGGTGGATCATCAGTGTTAGAGCTAAAATTATCATGTTTAAAGTGATTTTCATGCTTCCAGGGGCCCAAAACACAAGATTTATGGAATGGTTAAAAGTGCATGAAAATGGCCAATTTACTCACTCTGAGTTCTCAAAAAGGGTTTCTTCACCCCGGGAAGTTAATTAAATACCATTTGGAGGCATTTAATGTTAGAGCAAAAACGGCTGATTTTCGACAAAAGAGATAACACCCCCCCATTACGTCATGCTTCAGAAATGTGGAAAATGGTCCGTTTTCAAATGTTTTATTTTTGAACGTCAGTTCACATTTGTAGGTGGATCATCAGTGTTAGAGCTAAAATTAGCATGTTTAAAGTGATTTTCATGCTTCCAGGGGCTCGGGAAGTTAATTAAATACCATTTGGAGGCATTTAATGTTCGAGCAAAAACGGCTGATTTTCGACAAAAGAGATAACACCCCCCCATTACGTCATGCTTCAGAAATGTGGAAAATGGTCCGTTTTCAAATGTTTTATTTTTGAACGTCAGTTCACATTTGTAGGTGGATCATCAGTGTTAGAGCTAAAATTAGCATGTTTAAAGTGATTTTCATGCTTCCAGGGGCTCGGGAAGTTAATTAAATACCATTTGGAGGCATTTAATGTTCGAGCAAAAACGGCTGATTTTCGACAAAAGAGATAACACCCCCCCATTACGTCATGCTTCAGAAATGTGGAAAATGGTCCGTTTTCAAATGTTTTATTTTTGAACGTCAGTTCACATTTGTAGGTGGATCATCAGTGTTAGAGCTAAAATTAGCATGTTTAAAGTGATTTTCATGCTTCCAGGGGCTCGGGAAGTTAATTAAATACCATTTGGAGGCATTTAATGTTCGAGCAAAAATGGCTGATTTTCGACAAAAGAGATAACACCCCCCCATTACGTCATGCTTCAGAAATGTGGAAAATGGTCCGTTTTCAAATGTTTTATTTTTGAACGTCAGTTCACATTTGTAGGTGGATCATCAGTGTTAGAGCTAAAATTAGCATGTTTAAAGTGATTTTCATCCTTCCAGGGGCCCAAAACACAAGATTTATGGAATGGTTAAAAGTGCATGAAAATGGCCAATTTACTCACGCTGAGTTCTCAAAAAGGGTTTCTTCACCCCGGGAAGTTAATTAAATACCATTTGGAGGCATTTAATGTTCGAGCAAAAACGGCTGATTTTCGACAAAAGAGATAACACCCCCCCATTACGTCATGCTTCAGAAATGTGGAAAATGGTCCGTTTTCAAATGTTTTATTTTTGAACGTCAGTTCACATTTGTAGGTGGATCATCAGTGTTAGAGCTAAAATTAGCATGTTTAAAGTGATTTTCATGCTTCCAGGGGCCCAAAACACAAGATTTATGGAATGGTTAAAAGTGCATGAAAATGGCCAATTTACTCACTCTAGGTTCTCAAAAAGGGTTTCTTCACCCCGGGAAGTTAATTAAATACCATTTGGAGGCATTTAATGTTAGAGCAAAAACGGCTGATTTTCGACAAAAGAGATAACACCCCCCCATTACGTCATGCTTCAGAAATGTGGAAAATGGTCCGTTTTCAAATGTTTTATTTTTGAACGTCAGTTCACATTTGTAGGTGGATCATCAGTGTTAGAGCTAAAATTAGCATGTTTAAAGTGATTTTCATGCTTCCAGGGGCCCAAAACACAAGATTTATGGAATGGTTAAAAGTGCATGAAAATGGCCAATTTACTCACTCTGAGTTCTCAAAAAGGGTTTCTTCACCCCGGGAAGTTAATTAAATACCATTTGGAGGCATTTAATGTTCGAGCAAAAACGGCTGATTTTCAACAAAAGAGATAACACCCCCCCATTACGTCATGCTTCAGAAATGTGGAAAATGGTCCGTTTTCAAATGTTTTATTTTTGAACGTCAGTTCACATTTGTAGGTGGATCATCAGTGTTAGAGCTAAAATTAGCATGTTTAAAGTGATTTTCATGCTTCCAGGGGCCCAAAACACAAGATTTATGGAATGGTTAAAAGTGCATGAAAATGGCCAATTTACTCACTCTGAGTTCTCAAAAAGGGTTTCTTCACCCCGGGAAGTTAATTAAATACCATTTGGAGGCATTTAATGTTAGATCAAAAACGGCTGATTTTCGACAAAAGAGATAACACCCCCCCATTACGTCATGCTTCAGAAATGTGGAAAATGGTCCGTTTTCAAATGTTTCATTTTTGAACGTCAGTTCACATTTGTAGGTGGATCATCAGTGTTAGAGCTAAAATTAGCATGTTTAAAGTGATTTTCATGCTTCCAGGGGCTCGGGAAGTTAATTAAATACCATTTGGAGGCATTTAATGTTCGAGCAAAAACGGCTGATTTTCGACAAAAGAGATAACACCCCCCCATTACGTCATGCTTCAAAAATGTGGAAAATGGTCCGTTTTCAAATGTTTTATTTTTGAACGTCAGTTCACATTTGTAGGTGGATCATCAGTGTTAGAGCTAAAATTAGCATGTTTAAAGTGATTTTCATGCTTCCAGGGGCTCGGGAAGTTAATTAAATACCATTTGGAGGCATTTAATGTTCGAGCAAAAATGGCTGATTTTCGACAAAAGAGATAACACCCCCCCATTACGTCATGCTTCAGAAATGTGGAAAATGGTCCGTTTTCAAATGTTTTATTTTTGAACGTCAGTTCACATTTGTAGGTGGATCATCAGTGTTAGAGCTAAAATCAGCATGTTTAAAGTGATTTTCATCCTTCCAGGGGCCCAAAACACAAGATTTATGGAATGGTTAAAAGTGCATGAAAATGGCCAATTTACTCACGCTGAGTTCTCAAAAAGGGTTTCTTCACCCCGGGAAGTTAATTAAATACCATTTGGAGGCATTTAATGTTCGAGCAAAAACGGCTGATTTTCGACAAAAGAGATAACACCCCCCCATTACGTCATGCTTCAGAAATGTGGAAAATGGTCCGTTTTCAAATGTTTTATTTTTGAACGTCAGTTCACATTTGTAGGTGGATCATCAGTGTTAGAGCTAAAATTAGCATGTTTAAAGTGATTTTCATGCTTCCAGGGGCTCGGGAAGTTAATTAAATACCATTTGGAGGCATTTAATGTTCGAGCAAAAACGGCTGATTTTCGACAAAAGAGATAACACCCCCCCATTACGTCATACTTCAGAAATGTGGAAAATGGTCCGTTTTCAAATGTTTTATTTTTGAACGTCAGTTCACATTTGTAGGTGGATCATCAGTGTTAGAGCTAAAATTAGCATGTTTAAAGTGATTTTCATGCTTCCAGGGGCCCAAAACACAAGATTTATGGAATGGTTAAAAGTGCATGAAAATGGCCAATTTACTCACTCTGAGTTCTCAAAAAGGGTTTCTTCACCCCGGGAAGTTAATTAAATACCATTTGGAGGCATTTAATGTTCGAGCAAAAACGGCTGATTTTCGACAAAAGAGATAACACCCCCCCATTACGTCATGCTTCAGAAATGTGGAAAATGGTCCGTTTTCAAATGTTTTATTTTTGAACGTCAGTTCACATTTGTAGGTGGATCATCAGTGTTAGAGCTAAAATTAGCATGTTTAAAGTGATTTTCATGCTTCCAGGGGCCCAAAACACAAGATTTATGGAATGGTTAAAAGTGCATGAAAATGGCCAATTTACTCACTCTGAGTTCTCAAAAAGGGTTTCTTCACCCCGGGAAGTTAATTAAATACCATTTGGAGGCATTTAATGTTAGATCAAAAACGGCTGATTTTCGACAAAAGAGATAACACCCCCCCATTACGTCATGCTTCAGAAATGTGGAAAATGGTCCGTTTTCAAATGTTTTATTTTTGAACGTCAGTTCACATTTGTAGGTGGATCATCAGTGTTAGAGCTAAAATCAGCATGTTTAAAGTGATTTTCATCCTTCCAGGGGCCCAAAACACAAGATTTATGGAATGGTTAAAAGTGCATGAAAATGGCCAATTTACTCACGCTGAGTTCTCAAAAAGGGTTTCTTCACCCCGGGAAGTTAATTAAATACCATTTGGAGGCATTTAATGTTCGAGCAAAAACGGCTGATTTTCGACAAAAGAGATAACACCCCCCCATTACGTCATGCTTCAGAAATGTGGAAAATGGTCCGTTTTCAAATGTTTTATTTTTGAACGTCAGTTCACATTTGTAGGTGGATCATCAGTGTTAGAGCTAAAATTAGCATGTTTAAAGTGATTTTCATGCTTCCAGGGGCTCGGGAAGTTAATTAAATACCATTTGGAGGCATTTAATGTTCGAGCAAAAACGGCTGATTTTCGACAAAAGAGATAACACCCCCCCATTACGTCATACTTCAGAAATGTGGAAAATGGTCCGTTTTCAAATGTTTTATTTTTGAACGTCAGTTCACATTTGTAGGTGGATCATCAGTGTTAGAGCTAAAATTAGCATGTTTAAAGTGATTTTCATGCTTCCAGGGGCCCAAAACACAAGATTTATGGAATGGTTAAAAGTGCATGAAAATGGCCAATTTACTCACTCTGAGTTCTCAAAAAGGGTTTCTTCACCCCGGGAAGTTAATTAAATACCATTTGGAGGCATTTAATGTTAGAGCAAAAACGGCTGATTTTCGACAAAAGAGATAACACCCCCCCATTACGTCATGCTTCAGAAATGTGGAAAATGGTCCGTTTTCAAATGTTTCATTTTTGAACGTCAGTTCACATTTGTAGGTGGATCATCAGTGTTAGAGCTAAAATTAGCATGTTTAAAGTGATTTTCATGCTTCCAGGGGCTCGGGAAGTTAATTAAATGCCATTTGGAGGCATTTAATGTTCGAGCAAAAACGGCTGATTTTCGACAAAAGAGATAACACCCCCCCATTACGTCATGCTTCAGAAATGTGGAAAATGGTCCGTTTTCAAATGTTTTATTTTTGAACGTCAGTTCACATTTGTAGGTGGATCATCAGTGTTAGAGCTAAAATTAGCATGTTTAAAGTGATTTTCATGCTTCCAGGGGCTCGGGAAGTGAAATAAATACCATTTGGAGGCATTTAATGTTCGAGCAAAAAAGGCTGATTTTCCACAAAAGAGATAACACCCCCCCATTACGTCATGCTTCAGAAATGTGGAAAATGGTCCGTTTTCAAATGTTTTATTTTTGAACGTCAGTTCACATTTGTAGGTGGATCATCAGTGTTAGAGCTAAAATTAGCATGTTTAAAGTGATTTTCATGCTTCCAGGGGCCCAAAACACAAGATTTATGGAATGGTTAAAAGTGCATGAAAATGGCCAATTTACTCACTCTGAGTTCTCAAAAAGGGTTTCTTCACCCCGGGAAGTTAATTAAATACCATTTGGAGGCATTTAATGTTCGAGCAAAAACGGCTGATTTTCGACAAAAGAGATAACACCCCCCCATTACGTCATGCTTCAAAAATGTGGAAAATGGTCAGTTTTCAAATGTTTTATTTTTGAACGTCAGTTCACATTTGTAGGTGGATCATCAGTGTTAGAGCTAAAATTAGCATGTTTAAAGTGATTTTCATGCTTCCAGGGGCTCGGGAAGTTAATTAAATACCATTTGGAGGCATTTAATGTTCGAGCAAAAACGGCTGATTTTCGACAAAAGAGATAACACCCCCCCCATTACGTCATGCTTCAGAAATGTGGAAAATGGTCCGTTTTCAAATGTTTTATTTTTGAACGTCAGTTCACATTTGTAGGTGGATCATCAGTGTTAGAGCTAAAATTAGCATGTTTAAAGTGATTTTCATGCTTCCAGGGGCTCGGGAAGTGAAATAAATACCATTTGGAGGCATTTAATGTTCGAGCAAAAAAGGCTGATTTTCCACAAAAGAGATAACACCCCCCCATTACGTCATGCTTCAGAAATGTGGAAAATGGTCCGTTTTCAAATGTTTTATTTTTGAACGTCAGTTCACATTTGTAGGTGGATCATCAGTGTTAGAGCTAAAATTAGCATGTTTAAAGTGATTTTCATGCTTCCAGGGGCTCGGGAAGTTAATTAAATACCATTTGGAGGCATTTAATGTTCGAGCAAAAACGGCTGATTTTCGACAAAAGAGATAACACCCCCCCCATTACGTCATGCTTCAGAAATGTGAAAAATGGTCCGTTTTCAAATGTTTTATTTTTGAACGTCAGTTCACATTTGTAGGTGGATCATCAGTGTTAGAGCTAAAATTAGCATGTTTAAAGTGATTTTCATGCTTCCAGGGGCCCAAAACACAAGATTTATGGAATGGTTAAAAGTGCATGAAAATGGCCAATTTACTCACTCTGAGTTCTCAAAAAGGGTTTCTTCACCCCGGGAAGTTAATTAAATACCATTTGGAGGCATTTAATGTTAGAGCAAAAACGGCTGATTTTCGACAAAAGAGATAACACCCCCCCCATTACGTCATGCTTCAGAAATGTGGAAAATGGTCCGTTTTCAAATGTTTTATTTTTGAACGTCAGTTCACATTTGTAGGTGGATCATCAGTGTTAGAGCTAAAATTAGCATGTTTAAAGTGATTTTCATGCTTCCAGGGGCTCGGGAAGTGAAATAAATACCATTTGGAGGCATTTAATGTTCGAGCAAAAAAGGCTGATTTTCCACAAAAGAGATAACACCCCCCCATTACGTCATGCTTCAGAAATGTGGAAAATGGTCCGTTTTCAAATGTTTTATTTTTGAACGTCAGTTCACATTTGTAGGTGGATCATCAGTGTTAGAGCTAAAATTAGCATGTTTAAAGTGATTTTCATGCTTCCAGGGGCTCGGGAAGTTAATTAAATACCATTTGGAGGCATTTAATGTTCGAGCAAAAACGGCTGATTTTCGACAAAAGAGATAACACCCCCCCCATTACGTCATGCTTCAGAAATGTGAAAAATGGTCCGTTTTCAAATGTTTTATTTTTGAACGTCAGTTCACATTTGTAGGTGGATCATCAGTGTTAGAGCTAAAATTAGCATGTTTAAAGTGATTTTCATGCTTCCAGGGGCCCAAAACACAAGATTTATGGAATGGTTAAAAGTGCATGAAAATGGCCAATTTACTCACTCTGAGTTCTCAAAAAGGGTTTCTTCACCCCGGGAAGTTAATTAAATACCATTTGGAGGCATTTAATGTTAGAGCAAAAACGGCTGATTTTCGACAAAAGAGATAACACCCCCCCCATTACGTCATGCTTCAGAAATGTGGAAAATGGTCCGTTTTCAAATGTTTTATTTTTGAACGTCAGTTCACATTTGTAGGTGGATCATCAGTGTTAGAGCTAAAATTAGCATGTTTAAAGTGATTTTCATGCTTCCAGGGGCCCAAAACACAAGATTTATGGAATGGTTAAAAGTGCATGAAAATGGCCAATTTACTCACTCTGAGTTCTCAAAAAGGGTTTCTTCACCCCGGGAAGTTAATTAAATACCATTTGAAGGCATTTAATGTTAGAGCAAAAACGGCTGATTTTTGATAAAAGAGATAACACCCCCCCATTACGTCATGCTTCAGAAATGTGGAAAAGGGTCCGTTTTCAAATGTTTTATTTTTGAACGTCAGTTCACATTTGTAGGTGGATCATCAGTGTTAGAGCTAAAATTAGCATGTTTAAAGTGATTTTCATGCTTCCAGGGGCCCAAAACACAAGATTTATGGAATGGTTAAAAGTGCATGAAAATGGCCAATTTACTCACTCTGAGTTCTCAAAAAGGGTTTCTTCACCCCGGGAAGTTAATTAAATACCATTTGGAGGCATTTAATGTTAGAGCAAAAACGGCTGATTTTCGACAAAAGAGATAACACCCCCCCCATTACGTCATGCTTCAGAAATGTGGAAAATGGTCCGTTTTCAAATGTTTTATTTTTGAACGTCAGTTCACATTTGTAGGTGGATCATCAGTGTTAGAGCTAAAATTAGCATGTTTAAAGTGATTTTCATGCTTCCAGGGGCCCAAAACACAAGATTTATGGAATGGTTAAAAGTGCATGAAAATGGCCAATTTACTCACTCTGAGTTCTCAAAAAGGGTTTCTTCACCCCGGGAAGTTAATTAAATACCATTTGAAGGCATTTAATGTTAGAGCAAAAACGGCTGATTTTTGATAAAAGAGATAACACCCCCCCATTACGTCATGCTTCAGAAATGTGGAAAAGGGTCCGTTTTCAAATGTTTTATTTTTGAACGTCAGTTCACATTTGTAGGTGGATCATCAGTGTTAGAGCTAAAATTAGCATGTTTAAAGTGATTTTCATGCTTCCAGGGGCTCGGGAAGTTAATTAAATACCATTTGGAGGCATTTAATGTTCGAGCAAAAACGGCTGATTTTCGACAAAAGAGATAACACCCCCCCATTACGTCATGCTTCAGAAATGTGGAAAATGGTCCGTTTTCAAATGTTTTATTTTTGAACGTCAGTTCACATTTGTAGGTGGATCATCAGTTTTAGAGCTACAATTAGCATGTTTAAAGTGATTTTCATGCTTCCAGGGGCCCAAAACACAAGATTTATGGAATGGTTAAAAGTGCATGAAAATGGCCAATTTACTCACTCTGAGTTCTCAAAAAGGGTTTCTTCACCCCGGGAAGTTAATTAAATACCATTTGGAGGCATTTAATGTTAGAGCAAAAACGGCTGATTTTCGACAAAAGAGATAACACCCCCCCATTACGTCATGCTTCAGAAATGTGGAAAATGGTCCGTTTTCAAATGTTTTATTTTTGAACGTCAGTTCACATTTGTAGGTGGATCATCAGTGTTAGAGCTAAAATTAGCATGTTTAAAGTGATTTTCATGCTTCCAGGGGCTCGGGAAGTTAATTAAATACCATTTGGAGGCATTTAATGTTCGAGCAAAAACGGCTGATTTTCGACAAAAGAGATAACACCCCCCCATTACGTCATGCTTCAGAAATGTGGAAAATGGTGCGTTTTCAAATGTTTTATTTTTGAACGTCAGTTCACATTTGTAGGTGGATCATCAGTGTTAGAGCTAAAATTAGCATGTTTAAAGTGATTTTCATGCTTCCAGGGGCTCGGGAAGTGAAATAAATACCATTTGGAGGCATTTAATGTTAGAGCAAAAACGGCTGATTTTCGACAAAAGAGATAACACCCCCCCATTACGTCATGCTTCAGAAATGTGGAAAATGGTCCGTTTTCAAATGTTTTATTTTTGAACGTCAGTTCACATTTGTAGGTGGATCATCAGTGTTAGAGCTAAAATTAGCATGTTTAAAGTGATTTTCATGCTTGCAGGGGCTCGGGAAGTTAATTAAATACCATTTGGAGGCATTTAATGTTTGAGCAAAAACGGCTGATTTTCGACAAAAGAGATAACACCCCCCCATTACGTCATGCTTCAGAAATGTGGAAAATGGTCCGTTTTCAAATGTTTTATTTTTGAACGTCAGTTCACATTTGTAGGTGGATCATCAGTGTTAGAGCTAAAATTAGCATGTTTAAAGTGATTTTCATGCTTCCAGGAGCCCAAAACACAAGATTTATGGAATGGTTAAAAGTGCATGAAAATGGCCAATTTACTCACTCTGAGTTCTCAAAAAGGGTTTCTTCACCCCGGGAAGTTAATTAAATACCATTTGGAGGCATTTAATGTTCGAGCAAAAACGGCTGATTTTCGTCAAAAGAGATAACACCCCCCCATTACGTCATGCTTCAGAAATGTGGAAAATGATCCGTTTTCAAATGTTTTATTTTTGAACGTCAGTTCACATTTGTAGGTGGATCATCAGTGTTAGAGCTAAAATTAGCATGTTTAAAGTGATTTTCATGCTTCCAGGGGCCCAAAACACAAGATTTATGGAATGGTTAAAAGTGCATGAAAATGGCCAATTTACTCACTCTGAGTTCTCAAAAAGGGTTTCTTCACCCCGGGAAGTTAATTAAATACCATTTGGAGGCATTTAATGTTCGAGCAAAAACGGCTGATTTTCGACAAAAGAGATAACACCCCCCATTACGTCATGCTTCAGAAATGTGGAAAATGGTCCGTTTTCAAATGTTTTATTTTTGAACGTCAGTTCACATTTGTAGGTGGATCATCAGTGTTAGAGCTAAAATTAGCATGTTTAAAGTGATTTTCATGCTTCCAGGGGCTCGGGAAGTTAATTAAATACCATTTGGAGGCATTTAATGTTCGAGCAAAAACGGCTGATTTTCGACAAAAGAGATAACACCCCCCCCATTACGTCATGCTTCAGAAATGTGAAAAATGGTCCGTTTTCAAATGTTTTATTTTTGAACGTCAGTTCACATTTGTAGGTGGATCATCAGTGTTAGAGCTAAAATTAGCATGTTTAAAGTGATTTTCATGCTTCCAGGGGCCCAAAACACAAGATTTATGGAATGGTTAAAAGTGCATGAAAATGGCCAATTTACTCACTCTGAGTTCTCAAAAAGGGTTTCTTCACCCCGGGAAGTTAATTAAATACCATTTGGAGGCATTTAATGTTAGAGCAAAAACAGCTGATTTTCGACAAAAGAGATAACACCCCCCCCATTACGTCATGCTTCAGAAATGTGGAAAATGGTCCGTTTTCAAATGTTTTATTTTTGAACGTCAGTTCACATTTGTAGGTGGATCATCAGTGTTAGAGCTAAAATTAGCATGTTTAAAGTGATTTTCATGCTTCCAGGGGCCCAAAACACAAGATTTATGGAATGGTTAAAAGTGCATGAAAATGGCCAATTTACTCACTCTGAGTTCTCAAAAAGGGTTTCTTCACCCCGGGAAGTTAATTAAATACCATTTGGAGGCATTTAATGTTAGAGCAAAAACGGCTGATTTTTGACAAAAGAGATAACACCCCCCCATTACGTCATGCTTCAGAAATGTGGAAAATGGTCCGTTTTCAAATGTTTTATTTTTGAACGTCAGTTCACATTTGTAGGTGGATCATCAGTGTTAGAGCTAAAATTAGCATGTTTAAAGTGATTTTCATGCTTCCAGGGGCTCGGGAAGTTAATTAAATACCATTTGGAGGCATTTAATGTTCGAGCAAAAACGGCTGATTTTCGACAAAAGAGATAACACCCCCCATTACGTCATGCTTCAGAAATGTGGAAAATGGTCCGTTTTCAAATGTTTTATTTTTGAACGTCAGTTCACATTTGTAGGTGGATCATCAGTGTTAGAGCTACAATTAGCATGTTTAAAGTGATTTTCATGCTTCCAGGGGCCCAAAACACAAGATTTATGGAATGGTTAAAAGTGCATGAAAATGGCCAATTTACTCACTCTGAGTTCTCAAAAAGGGTTTCTTCACCCCGGGAAGTTAATTAAATACCATTTGGAGGCATTTAATGTTAGAGCAAAAACGGCTGATTTTCGACAAAAGAGATAACACCCCCCCATTACGTCATGCTTCAGAAATGTGGAAAATGGTCCGTTTTCAAATGTTTTATTTTTGAACGTCAGTTCACATTTGTAGGTGGATCATCAGTGTTAGAGCTAAAATTAGCATGTTTAAAGTGATTTTCATGCTTCCAGGGGCTCGGGAAGTTAATTAAATACCATTTGGAGGCATTTAATGTTCGAGCAAAAACGGCTGATTTTCGACAAAAGAGATAACACCCCCCCATTACGTCATGCTTCAGAAATGTGGAAAATGGTGCGTTTTCAAATGTTTTATTTTTGAACGTCAGTTCACATTTGTAGGTGGATCATCAGTGTTAGAGCTAAAATTAGCATGTTTAAAGTGATTTTCATGCTTCCAGGGGCTCGGGAAGTGAAATAAATACCATTTGGAGGCATTTAATGTTAGAGCAAAAACGGCTGATTTTCGACAAAAGAGATAACACCCCCCCATTACGTCATGCTTCAGAAATGTGGAAAATGGTCCGTTTTCAAATGTTTTATTTTTGAACGTCAGTTCACATTTGTAGGTGGATCATCAGTGTTAGAGCTAAAATTAGCATGTTTAAAGTGATTTTCATGCTTCCAGGGGCTCGGGAAGTTAATTAAATACCATTTGGAGGCATTTAATGTTCGAGCAAAAACGGCTGATTTTCGACAAAAGAGATAACACCCCCCATTACGTCATGCTTCAGAAATGTGGAAAATGGTCCGTTTTCAAATGTTTTATTTTTGAACGTCAGTTCACATTTGTAGGTGGATCATCAGTGTTAGAGCTACAATTAGCATGTTTAAAGTGATTTTCATGCTTCCAGGGGCCCAAAACACAAGATTTATGGAATGGTTAAAAGTGCATGAAAATGGCCAATTTACTCACTCTGAGTTCTCAAAAAGGGTTTCTTCACCCCGGGAAGTTAATTAAATACCATTTGGAGGCATTTAATGTTAGAGCAAAAACGGCTGATTTTCGACAAAAGAGATAACACCCCCCCATTACGTCATGCTTCAGAAATGTGGAAAATGGTCCGTTTTCAAATGTTTTATTTTTGAACGTCAGTTCACATTTGTAGGTGGATCATCAGTGTTAGAGCTAAAATTAGCATGTTTAAAGTGATTTTCATGCTTCCAGGGGCTCGGGAAGTTAATTAAATACCATTTGGAGGCATTTAATGTTCGAGCAAAAACGGCTGATTTTCGACAAAAGAGATAACACCCCCCCATTACGTCATGCTTCAGAAATGTGGAAAATGGTGCGTTTTCAAATGTTTTATTTTTGAACGTCAGTTCACATTTGTAGGTGGATCATCAGTGTTAGAGCTAAAATTAGCATGTTTAAAGTGATTTTCATGCTTCCAGGGGCTCGGGAAGTGAAATAAATACCATTTGGAGGCATTTAATGTTAGAGCAAAAACGGCTGATTTTCGACAAAAGAGATAACACCCCCCCATTACGTCATGCTTCAGAAATGTGGAAAATGGTCCGTTTTCAAATGTTTTATTTTTGAACGTCAGTTCACATTTGTAGGTGGATCATCAGTGTTAGAGCTAAAATTAGCATGTTTAAAGTGATTTTCATGCTTGCAGGGGCTCGGGAAGTTAATTAAATACCATTTGGAGGCATTTAATGTTCGAGCAAAAACGGCTGATTTTCGACAAAAGAGATAACACCCCCCCATTACGTCATGCTTCAGAAATGTGGAAAATGGTCCGTTTTCAAATGTTTTATTTTTGAACGTCAGTTCACATTTGTAGGTGGATCATCAGTGTTAGAGCTAAAATTAGCATGTTTAAAGTGATTTTCATGCTTCCAGGGGCTCGGGAAGTGAAATAAATACCAATTGGAGGCATTTAATGTTTGAGCAAAAACGGCTGATTTTCGACAAAAGAGATAACACCCCCCCATTACGTCATGCTTCAGAAATGTGGAAAATGGTCCGTTTTCAAATGTTTTATTTTTGAACGTCAGTTCACATTTGTAGGTGGATCATCAGTGTTAGAGCTAAAATTAGCATGTTTAAAGTGATTTTCATGCTTCCAGGGTCCCAAAACACAAGATTTATGGAATGGTTAAAAGTGCATGAAAATGGCCAATTTACTCACTCTGAGTTCTCAAAAAGGGTTTCTTCACCCCGGGAAGTTAATTAAATACCATTTGGAGGCATTTAATGTTAGAGCAAAAACGGCTGATTTTCGACAAAAGAGATAACACCCCCCCATTACGTCATGCTTCAGAAATGTGGAAAATGGTCCGTTTTCAAATGTTTTATTTTTGAACGTCAGTTCACATTTGTAGGTGGATCATCAGTGTTAGAGCTAAAATTAGCATGTTTAAAGTGATTTTCATGCTTCCAGGGGCCCAAAACACAAGATTTATGGAATGGTTAAAAGTGCATGAAAATGGCCAATTTACTCACTCTGAGTTCTCAAAAAGGGTTTCTTCACCCCGGGAAGTTAATTAAATACCATTTGGAGGCATTTAATGTTCGAGCAAAAACGGCTGATTTTCGACAAAAGAGATAACACCCCTCCATTACGTCATGCTTCAGAAATGTGGAAAATGGTCCGTTTTCAAATGTTTTATTTTTGAACGTCAGTTCACATTTGTAGGTGGATCATCAGTGTTAGATCTAAAATTAGCATGTTTAAAGTGATTTTCATGCTTCCAGGGGCTCGGGAAGTTAATTAAATACTATTTGGAGGCATTTAATGTTCGAGCAAAAACAGCTGATTTTTGACAAAAGAGATAACACCCCCCCATTACGTCATGCTTCAGAAATGTGGAAAATGGTCCGTTTTCAAATGTTTTATTTTTGAACGTCAGTTCACATTTGTAGGTGGATCATCAGTGTTAGAGCTAAAATTAGCATGTTTAAAGTGATTTTCATGCTTCCAGGGGCCCAAAACACAAGATTTATGGAATGGTTAAAAGTGCATGAAAATGGCCAATTTACTCACTCTGAGTTCTCAAAAAGGGTTTCTTCACCCCGGGAAGTTAATTAAATACCATTTGGAGGCATTTAATGTTCGAGCAAAAACGGCTGATTTTCGACAAAAGAGATAACACCCCCCCATTACGTCATGCTTCAGAAATGTGGAAAATGGTCCGTTTTCAAATGTTTTATTTTTGAACGTCAGTTCACATTTGTAGGTGGATCATCAGTGTTAGAGCTAAAATTAGCATGTTTAAAGTGATTTTCATGCTTCCAGGGGCCCCAAACACAAGATTTATGGAATGGTTAAAAGTGCATGAAAATGGCCAATTTACTCACTCTGAGTTCTCAAAAAGGGTTTCTTCACCCCGGGAAGTTAATTAAATACCATTTGGAGGCATTTAATGTTAGAGCAAAAACGGCTGATTTTCGACAAAAGAGATAACACCCCCCCATTACGTCATGCTTCAGAAATGTGGAAAATGGTCCGTTTTCAAATGTTTTATTTTTGAACGTCAGTTCACATTTGTAGGTGGATCATCAGTGTTAGAGCTAAAATTAGCATGTTTAAAGTGATTTTCATGCTTCCAGGGGCTCGGGAAGTTAATTAAATACCATTTGGAGGCATTTAATGTTCGAGCAAAACGGCTGATTTTCGACAAAAGAGATAACACCCCCCCATTACGTCATGCTTCAGAAATGTGGAAAATGGTCCGTTTTCAAATGTTTTATTTTTGAACGTCAGTTCACATTTGTAGGTGGATCATCAGTGTTAGAGCTAAAATTAGCATGTTTAAAGCGATTTTCATGCTTCCAGGGGCCCAAAACACAAGATTTATGGAATGGTTAAAAGTGCATGAAAATGGCCAATTTACTCACTCTGAGTTCTCAAAAAGGGTTTCTTCACCCCGGGAAGTTAATTAAATACCATTTGGAGGCATTTAATGTTAGAGCAAAAACGGCTGATTTTCGACAAAAGAGATAACACCCCCCCATTACGTCATGCTTCAGAAATGTGGAAAATGGTCCGTTTTCAAATGTTTTATTTTTGAACGTCAGTTCACATTTGTAGGTGGATCATCAGTGTTAGAGCTAAAATTAGCATGTTTAAAGTGATTTTCATGCTTCCAGGGGCTCGGGAAGTTAATTAAATACCATTTGGAGGCATTTAATGTTCGAGCAAAAACGGCTGATTTTCGACAAAAGAGATAACACCCCCCATTACGTCATGCTTCAGAAATGTGGAAAATGGTCCGTTTTCAAATGTTTTATTTTTGAACGTCAGTTCACATTTGTAGGTGGATCATCAGTGTTAGAGCTAAAATTAGCATGTTTAAAGTGATTTTCATGCTTCCAGGGGCCCAAAACACAAGATTTATGGAATGGTTAAAAGTGCATGAAAATGGCAAATTTACTCACTCTGAGTTCTCAAAAAGGGTTTCTTCACCCCGGGAAGTTAATTAAATACCATTTGGAGGCATTTAATGTTAGAGCAAAAATGGCTGATTTTCGACAAAAGAGATAACACCCCCCATTACGTCATGCTTCAGAAATGTGGAAAATGGTCCGTTTTCAAATGTTTTATTTTTGAACGTCAGTTCACATTTGTAGGTGGATCATCAGTGTTAGAGCTAAAATTAGCATGTTTAAAGTGATTTTCATGCTTCCAGGGGCCCAAAACACAAGATTTATGGAATGGTTAAAAGTGCATGAAAATGGCCAATTTACTCACTCTGAGTTCTCAAAAAGGGTTTCTTCACCCCGGGAAGTTAATTAAATACCATTTGGAGGCATTTAATGTTCGAGCAAAAACGGCTGATTTTCGACAAAAGAGATAACACCCCCCCATTACGTCATGCTTCAGAAATGTGGAAAATGGTCCGTTTTCAAATGTTTTATTTTTTAACGTCAGTTCACATTTGTAGGTGGATCATCAGTGTTAGAGCTAAAATTAGCATGTTTAAAAGGGTTTTCATGCTTCCAGGGGCCCAAAACACAAGATTTATGGAATGGTTAAAAGTGCATGAAAATGGCCAATTTACTCACTCTGAGTTCTCAAAAAGGGTTTCTTCACCCCGGGAAGTTAATTAAATACCATTTGGAGGCATTTAATGTTAGAGCAAAAACGGCTGATTTTCGACAAAAGAGATAACACCCCCCCATTACGTCATGCTTCAGAAATGTGGAAAATGGTCCGTTTTCAAATGTTTTATTTTTGAACGTCAGTTCACATTTGTAGGTGGATCATCAGTGTTAGAGCTAAAATTAGCATGTTTAAAGTGATTTTCATGCTTCCAGGGGCTCGGGAAGTTAATTAAATACCATTTGGAGGCATTTAATGTTAGAGCAAAAACGGCTGATTTTCGACAAAAGAGATAACACCCCCCCATTACGTCATGCTTCAGAAATGTGGAAAATGGTCCGTTTTCAAATGTTTTATTTTTGAACGTCAGTTCACATTTGTAGGTGGATCATCAGTGTTAGAGCTAAAATTAGCATGTTTAAAGTGATTTTCATGCTTCCAGGGGCCCAAAACACAAGATTTATGGAATGGTTAAAAGTGCATGAAAATGGCCAATTTACTCACTCTGAGTTCTCAAAAAGGGTTTCTTCACCCCGGGAAGTTAATTAAATACCATTTGGAGGCATTTAATGTTCGAGCAAAAACGGCTGATTTTCGACAAAAGAGATAACACCCCCCCATTACGTCATGCTTCAGAAATGTGGAAAATGGTCCGTTTTCAAATGTTTTATTTTTGAACGTCAGTTCACATTTGTAGGTGGATCATCAGTGTTAGAGCTAAAATTAGCATGTTTAAAGTGATTTTCATGCTTCCAGGGGCCCAAAACACAAGATTTATGGAATGGTTAAAAGTGCATGAAAATGGCCAATTTACTCACTCTGAGTTCTCAAAAAGGGTTTCTTCACCCCGGGAAGTTAATTAAATACCATTTGGAGGCATTTAATGTTAGAGCAAAAACGGCTGATTTTCGACAAAAGAGATAACACCCCCCCATTACGTCATGCTTCAGAAATGTGGAAAATGGTCCGTTTTCAAATGTTTTATTTTTGAACGTCAGTTCACATTTGTAGGTGGATCATCAGTGTTAGAGCTAAAATTAGCATGTTTAAAGTGATTTTCATGCTTCCAGGGGCTCGGGAAGTTAATTAAATACCATTTGGAGGCATTTAATGTACGAGCAAAAACGGCTGATTTTCGACAAAAGAGATAACACCCCCCCATTACGTCATGCTTCAGAAATGTTGAAAATGGTCCGTTTTCAAATGTTTTATTTTTGAACGTCAGTTCACATTTGTAGGTGGATCATCAGTGTTAGAGCTAAAATTAGCATGTTTAAAGTGATTTTCATGCTTCCAGGGGCTCGGGAAGTTAATTAAATACCATTTGGAGGCATTTAATGTTTGAGCAAAAACGGCTGATTTTCGACAAAAGAGATAACACCCCCCCCCTTACGTCATGCTTCAGAAATGTGGAAAATGATCCGTTTTCAAATGTTTTATTTTTGAACGTCAGTTCACATTTGTAGGTGGATCATCAGTGTTAGAGCTAAAATTAGCATGTTTAAAGTGATTTTCATGCTTCCAGGGGCTCGGGAAGTGAAATAAATACCATTTGGAGGCATTTAATGTTCGAGCAAAAAAGGCTGATTTTCCACAAAAGAGATAACACCCCCCCATTACGTCATGCTTCAGAAATGTGGAAAATGGTCCGTTTTCAAATGTTTTATTTTTGAACGTCAGTTCACATTTGTAGGTGGATTATCAGTGTTAGAGCTAAAATTAGCATGTTTAAAGTGATTTTCATGGTTCCAGGGGCCCAAAACACAAGATTTATGGAATGGTTAAAAGTGCATGAAAATGGCCAATTTACTCACTCTGAGTTCTCAAAAAGGGTTTCTTCACCCCGGGAAGTTAATTAAATACCATTTGGAGGCATTTAATGTTAGAGCAAAAACGGCTGATTTTCGACAAAAGAGATAACACCCCCCCATTACGTCATGCTTCAGAAATGTGGAAAATGGTCCGTTTTCAAATGTTTCATTTTTGAACGTCAGTTCACATTTGTAGGTGGATCATCAGTGTTAGAGCTAAAATTAGCATGTTTAAAGTGATTTTCATGCTTCCAGGGGCTCGGGAAGTTAATTAAATACCATTTGGAGGCATTTAATGTTCGAGCAAAAACGGCTGATTTTCGACAAAAGAGATAACACCCCCCATTACGTCATGCTTCAGAAATGGGGAAAATGGTCCGTTTTCAAATGTTTTATTTTTGAACGTCAGTTCACATTTGTAGGTGGATCATCAGTGTTAGAGCTAAAATTAGCATTTTTAAAGTGATTTTCATGCTTCCAGGAGCCCAAAACACAAGATTTATGGAATGGTTAAAAGTGCATGAAAATGGCCAATTTACTCACTCTGAGTTCTCAAAAAGGGTTTCTTCACCCCGGGAAGTTAATTAAATACCATTTGGAGGCATTTAATGTTCGAGCAAAAACGGCTGATTTTCGACAAAAGAGATAACACCCCCCCATTACGTCATGCTTCAGAAATGTGGAAAATGGTCCGTTTTCAAATGTTTTATTTTTGAACGTCAGTTCACATTTGTAGGTGGATCATCAGTGTTAAAGCTAAAATTAGCATGTTTAAAGTGATTTTCATGCTTCCAGGGGCCCAAAACACAAGATTTATGGAATGGTTAAAAGTGCATGAAAATGGCCAATTTACTCACTCTGAGTTCTCAAAAAGGGTTTCTTCACCCCGGGAAGTTAATTAAATACCATTTGGAGGCATTTAATGTTAGAGCAAAAACGGCTGATTTTCGACAAAAGAGATAACACCCCCCCATTACGTCATGCTTCAGAAATGTGGAAAATGGTCAGTTTTCAAATGTTTCATTTTTGAACGTCAGTTCACATTTGTAGGTGGATCATCAGTGTTAGAGCTAAAATTAGCATGTTTAAAGCGATTTTCATGCTTCCAGGGGCTCGGGAAGTTAATTAAATACCATTTGGAGGCATTTAATGTTCGAGCAAAAACGGCTGATTTTCGACAAAAGAGATAACACCCCCCCATTACGTCATGCTTCAGAAATGTGGAAAATGGTCCGTTTTCAAATGTTTTATTTTTGAACGTCAGTTCACATTTGTAGGTGGATCATCAGTGTTAGAGCTAAAATTAGCATGGTTAAAGTGATTTTCATGCTTCCAGGGGCTCGGGAAGTTAATTAAATACCATTTGGAGGCATTTAATGTTAGAGCAAAAACGGCTGATTTTCGACAAAAGAGATAACACCCCCCCATTACGTCATGCTTCAGAAATGTGGAAAATGGTCCGTTTTCAAATGTTTTATTTTTGAACGTCAGTTCACATTTGTAGGTGGATCATCAGTGTTAGAGCTAAAATTAGCATGTTTAAAGTGATTTTCATGCTTCCAGGGGCCCAAAACACAAGATTTATGGAATGGTTAAAAGTGCATGAAAATGGCCAATTTACTCACTCTGAGTTCTCAAAAAGGGTTTCTTCACCCCGGGAAGTTAATTAAATACCATTTGGAGGCATTTAATGTTAGAGCAAAAACGGCTGATTTTCGACAAAAGAGATAACACCCCCCCATTACGTCATGCTTCAGAAATGTGGAAAATGGTCCGTTTTCAAATGTTTTATTTTTGAACGTCAGTTCACATTTGTAGGTGGATCATCAGTGTTAGAGCTGAAATTAGCATGTTTAAAGTGATTTTCATGCTTCCAGGGGCCCAAAACACAAGATTTATGGAATGGTTAAAAGTGCATGAAAATGGCCAATTTACTCACTCTGAGTTCTCAAAAAGGGTTTCTTCACCCCGGGAAGTTAATTAAATACCATTTGGAGGCATTTAATGTTCGAGCAAAAACGGCTGATTTTCGACAAAAGAGATAACACCCCCCCATTACGTCATGCTTCAGAAATGTGGAAAATGGTCCGTTTTCAAATGTTTTATTTTTGAACGTCAGTTCACATTTGTAGGTGGATCATCAGTGCTAGAGCTAAAATTAGCATGTTTAAAGTGATTTTCATGCTAACAGGGGCCCAAAACACAAGATTTATGGAATGGTTAAAAGTGCATGAAAATGGCCAATTTACTCACTCTGAGTTCTCAAAAAGGGTTTCTTCACCCCGGGAAGTTAATTAAATACCATTTGGAGGCATTTAATGTTAGAGCAAAAACGGCTGATTTTCGACAAAAGAGATAACACCCCCCCATTACGTCATGCTTCAGAAATGTGGAAAATGGTCCGTTTTCAAATGTTTCATTTTTGAACGTCAGTTCACATTTGTAGGTGGATCATCAGTGTTAGAGCTAAAATTAGCATGTTTAAAGTGATTTTCATGCTTCCAGGGGCTCGGGAAGTTTATTAAATACCATTTGGAGGCATTTAATGTTCGAGCAAAAACGGCTGATTTTCGACAAAAGAGATAACACCCCCCCATTACGTCATGCTTCAGAAATGTGGAAAATGGTCCGTTTTCAAATGTTTTATTTTTGAACGTCAGTTCACATTTGTAGGTGGATCATCAGTGTTAGAGCTAAAATTAGCATGTTTAAAGTGATTTTCATGCTTCCAGGGGCTCGGGAAGTGAAATAAATACCATTTGGAGGCATTTAATGTTCGAGCAAAAAAGGCTGATTTTCCACAAAAGAGATAACACCCCCCCATTACGTCATGCTTCAGAAATGTGGAAAATGGTCCGTTTTCAAATGTTTTATTTTTGAACGTCAGTTCACATTTGTAGGTGGATCATCAGTGTTAGAGCTAAAATTAGCATGTTTAAAGTGATTTTCATGCTTCCAGGGGCCCAAAACACAAGATTTATGGAATGGTTAAAAGTGCATGAAAATGGCCAATTTACTCACTCTGAGTTCTCAAAAAGGGTTTCTTCACCCCGGGAAGTTAATTAAATACCATTTGGAGGCATTTAATGTTAGAGCAAAAACGGCTGATTTTCGACAAAAGAGATAACACCCCCCCATTACGTCATGCTTCAGAAATGTGGAAAATGGTCCGTTTTCAAATGTTTCATTTTTGAACGTCAGTTCACATTTGTAGGTGGATCATCAGTGTTAGAGCTAAAATTAGCATGTTTAAAGTGATTTTCATGCTTCCAGGGGCCCAAAACACAAGATTTATGGAATGGTTAAAAGTGCATGAAAATGGCCAATTTACTCACTCTGAGTTCTCAAAAAGGGTTTCTTCACCCCGGGAAGTTAATTAAATACCATTTGGAGGCATTTAATGTTCGAGCAAAAACGGCTGATTTTCGACAAAAGAGATAACACCCCCCCATTACGTCATGCTTCAGAAATGTGGAAAATGGTCCGTTTTCAAATGTTTTATTTTTGAACGTCAGTTCACATTTGTAGGTGGATCATCAGTGTTAGAGCTAAAATTAGCATGTTTAAAGTGATTTTCATGCTTCCAGGGGCCCAAAACACAAGATTTATGGAATGGTTAAAAGTGCATGAAAATGGCCAATTTACTCACTCTGAGTTCTCAAAAAGGGTTTCTTCACCCCGGGAAGTTAATTAAATACCATTTGGAGGCATTTAATGTTAGAGCAAAAACGGCTGATTTTCGACAAAAGAGATAACACCCCCCATTACGTCATGCTTCAGAAATTTGGAAAATGGTCCGTTTTCAAATGTTTTATTTTTGAACGTCAGTTCACATTTGTAGGTGGATCATCAGTGTTAGAGCTAAAATTAGCATGTTTAAAGTGATTTTCATGCTTCCAGGGGCCCAAAACACAAGATTTATGGAATGGTTAAAAGTGCATGAAAATGGCCAATTTACTCACTCTGAGTTCTCAAAAAGGGTTTCTTCACCCCGGGAAGTTAATTAAATACCATTTGGAGGCATTTAATGTTCGAGCAAAAACGGCTGATTTTCGACAAAAGAGATAACACCCCCCCATTACGTCATGCTTCAGAAATGTGGAAAATGGTCCGTTTTCAAATGTTTCATTTTTGAACGTCAGTTCACATTTGTAGGTGGATCATCAGTGTTAGAGCTAAAATTAGCATGTTTAAAGTGATTTTCATGCTTCCAGGGGCTCGGGAAGTTAATTAAATACCATTTGGAGGCATTTAATGTTCGAGCAAAAACGGCTGATTTTCGACAAAAGAGATAACACCCCCCCATTACGTCATGCTTCAGAAATGTGGAAAATGGTCCGTTTTCAAATGTTTTATTTTTGAACGTCAGTTCACATTTGTAGGTGGATCATCAGTGTTAGAGCTAAAATTAGCATGTTTAAAGTGATTTTCATGCTTCCAGGGGCTCGGGAAGTGAAATAAATACCATTTGGAGGCATTTAATGTTCGAGCAAAAAAGGCTGATTTTCCACAAAAGAGATAACACCCCCCCATTACGTCATGCTTCAGAAATGTGGAAAATGGTCCGTTTTCAAATGTTTTATTTTTGAACGTCAGTTCACATTTGTAGGTGGATCATCAGTGTTAGAGCTAAAATTAGCATGTTTAAAGTGATTTTCATGCTTCCAGGGGCCCAAAACACAAGATTTATGGAATGGTTAAAAGTGCATGAAAATGGCCAATTTACTCACTCTGAGTTCTCAAAAAGGGTTTCTTCACCCCGGGAAGTTAATTAAATACCATTTGGAGGCATTTAATGTTAGAGCAAAAACGGCTGATTTTCGACAAAAGAGATAACACCCCCCCATTACGTCATGCTTCAGAAATGTGGAAAATGGTCCGTTTTCAAATGTTTCATTTTTGAACGTCAGTTCACATTTGTAGGTGGATCATCAGTGTTAGAGCTAAAATTAGCATGTTTAAAGTGATTTTCATGCTTCCAGGGGCCCAAAACACAAGATTTATGGAATGGTTAAAAGTGCATGAAAATGGCCAATTTACTCACTCTGAGTTCTCAAAAAGGGTTTCTTCACCCCGGGAAGTTAATTAAATACCATTTGGAGGCATTTAATGTTCGAGCAAAAACGGCTGATTTTCGACAAAAGAGATAACACCCCCCCATTACGTCATGCTTCAGAAATGTGGAAAATGGTCCGTTTTCAAATGTTTTATTTTTGAACGTCAGTTCACATTTGTAGGTGGATCATCAGTGTTAGAGCTAAAATTAGCATGTTTAAAGTGATTTTCATGCTTCCAGGGGCCCAAAACACAAGATTTATGGAATGGTTAAAAGTGCATGAAAATGGCCAATTTACTCACTCTGAGTTCTCAAAAAGGGTTTCTTCACCCCGGGAAGTTAATTAAATACCATTTGGAGGCATTTAATGTTAGAGCAAAAACGGCTGATTTTCGACAAAAGAGATAACACCCCCCATTACGTCATGCTTCAGAAATTTGGAAAATGGTCCGTTTTCAAATGTTTTATTTTTGAACGTCAGTTCACATTTGTAGGTGGATCATCAGTGTTAGAGCTAAAATTAGCATGTTTAAAGTGATTTTCATGCTTCCAGGGGCCCAAAACACAAGATTTATGGAATGGTTAAAAGTGCATGAAAATGGCCAATTTACTCACTCTGAGTTCTCAAAAAGGGTTTCTTCACCCCGGGAAGTTAATTAAATACCATTTGGAGGCATTTAATGTTCGAGCAAAAACGGCTGATTTTCGACAAAAGAGATAACACCCCCCCATTACGTCATGCTTCAGAAATGTGGAAAATGGTCCGTTTTCAAATGTTTCATTTTTGAACGTCAGTTCACATTTGTAGGTGGATCATCAGTGTTAGAGCTAAAATTAGCATGTTTAAAGTGATTTTCATGCTTCCAGGGGCTCGGGAAGTTAATTAAATACCATTTGGAGGCATTTAATGTTCGAGCAAAAACGGCTGATTTTCGACAAAAGAGATAACACCCCCCCATTACGTCATGCTTCAGAAATGTGGAAAATGGTCCGTTTTCAAATGTTTTATTTTTGAACGTCAGTTCACATTTGTAGGTGGATCATCAGTGTTAGAGCTAAAATTAGCATGTTTAAAGTGATTTTCATGCTTCCAGGGGCTCGGGAAGTGAAATAAATACCATTTGGAGGCATTTAATGTTCGAGCAAAAAAGGCTGATTTTCCACAAAAGAGATAACACCCCCCCATTACGTCATGCTTCAGAAATGTGAAAAATGGTCCGTTTTCAAATGTTTTATTTTTTAACGTCAGTTCACATTTGTAGGTGGATCATCAGTGTTAGAGCTAAAATTAGCATGTTTAAAGTGATTTTCATGCTTCCAGGGGCCCAAAACACAAGATTTATGGAATGGTTAAAAGTGCATGAAAATGGCCAATTTACTCACTCTGAGTTCTCAAAAAGGGTTTCTTCACCCCGGGAAGTTAATTAAATACCATTTGGAGGCATTTAATGTTAGAGCAAAAACGGCTGATTTTCGACAAAAGAGATAACACCCCCCCATTACGTCATGCTTCAGAAATGTGGAAAATGGTCCGTTTTCAAATGTTTCATTTTTGAACGTCAGTTCACATTTGTAGGTGGATCATCAGTGTTAGAGCTAAAATTAGCATGTTTAAAGTGATTTTCATGCTTCCAGGGGCCCAAAACACAAGATTTATGGCATGGTTAAAAGTGCATGAAAATGGCCAATTTACTCACTCTGAGTTCTCAAAAAGGGTTTCTTCACCCCGGGAAGTTAATTAAATACCATTTGGAGGCATTTAATGTTAGAGCAAAAACGGCTGATTTTCGACAAAAGAGATAACACCCCCCCATTACGTCATGCTTCAGAAATGTGGAAAATGGTCCGTTTTCAAATGTTTCATTTTTGAACGTCAGTTCACATTTGTAGGTGGATCATCAGTGTTAGAGCTAAAATTAGCATGTTTAAAGTGATTTTCATGCTTCCAGGGGCCCAAAACACAAGATTTATGGAATGGTTAAAAGTGCATGAAAATGGCCAATTTACTCACTCTGAGTTCTCAAAAAGGGTTTCTTCACCCCGGGAAGTTAATTAAATACCATTTGGAGGCATTTAATGTTAGAGCAAAAACGGCTGATTTTCGACAAAAGAGATAACACCCCCCCATTACGTCATGCTTCAGAAATGTGGAAAATGGTCCGTTTTCAAATGTTTTATTTTTGAACGTCAGTTCACATTTGTAGGTGGATCATCAGTGTTAGAGCTAAAATTAGCATGTTTAAAGTGATTTTCATGCTTCCAGGGGCTCGGGAAGTGAAATAAATACCATTTGGAGGCATTTAATGTTCGAGCAAAAACGGCTGATTTTCGACAAAAGAGATAACACCCCCCCATTACGTCATGCTTCAGAAATGTGGAAAATGGTCCGTTTTCAAATGTTTCATTTTTGAACGTCAGTTCACATTTGTAGGTGGATCATCAGTGTTAGAGCTAAAATTAGCATGTTTAAAGTGATTTTCATGCTTCCAGGGGCCCAAAACACAAGATTTATGGAATGGTTAAAAGTGCATGAAAATGGCCAATTTACTCACTCTGAGTTCTCAAAAAGGGTTTCTTCACCCCGGGAAGTTAATTAAATACCATTTGGAGGCATTTAATGTTAGAGCAAAAACGGCTGATTTTCGACAAAAGAGATAACACCCCCCCATTACGTCATGCTTCAGAAATGTGGAAAATGGTCCGTTTTCAAATGTTTTATTTTTGAACGTCAGTTCACATTTGTAGGTGGATCATCAGTGTTAGAGCTAAAATTAGCATGTTTAAAGTGATTTTCATGCTTCCAGGGGCCCAAAACACAAGATTTATGGAATGGTTAAAAGTGCATGAAAATGGCCAATTTACTCACTCTGAGTTCTCAAAAAGGGTTTCTTCACCCCGGGAAGTTAATTAAATACCATTTGGAGGCATTTAATGTTCGAGCAAAAACGGCTGATTTTCGACAAAAGAGATAACACCCCCCCATTACGTCATGCTTCAGAAATGTGGAAAATGGTCCGTTTTCAAATGTTTTATTTTTGAACGTCAGTTCACATTTGTAGGTGGATCATCAGTGTTAGAGCTAAAATTAGCATGTTTAAAGTGATTTTCATGCTTCCAGGGGCCCAAAACACAAGATTTATGGAATGGTTAAAAGTGCATGAAAATGGCCAATTTACTCACTCTGAGTTCTCAAAAAGGGTTTCTTCACCCCGGGAAGTTAATTAAATACCATTTGGAGGCATTTAATGTTAGAGCAAAAACGGCTGATTTTCGACAAAAGAGATAACACCCCCCCATTACGTCATGCTTCAGAAATGTGGAAAATGGTCCGTTTTCAAATGTTTTATTTTTGAACGTCAGTTCACATTTGTAGGTGGATCATCAGTGTTAGAGCTAAAATTAGCATGTTTAAAGTGATTTTCATGCTTCCAGGGGCTTGGGAAGTTAATTAAATACCATTTGGAGGCATTTAATGTTCGAGCAAAAACGGCTGATTTTCGACAAAAGAGATAACACCCCCCCCATTACGTCATGCTTCAGAAATGTGGAAAATGGTCCGTTTTCAAATGTTTTATTTTTGAACGTCAGTTCACATTTGTAGGTGGATCATCAGTGTTAGAGCTAAAATTAGCATGTTTAAAGTGATTTTCATGCTTCCAGGGGCTCGGGAAGTTAATTAAATACCATTTGGAGGCATTTAATGTTCGAGCAAAAACGGCTGATTTTCGACAAAAGAGATAACACCCCCTCATTACGTCATGCTTCAGAAATGTGGAAAATGGTCCGTTTTCAAATGTTTTATTTTTGAACGTCAGTTCACATTTGTAGGTGGATCATCAGTGTTAGAGCTAAAATTAGCATGTTTAAAGTGATTTTCATGCTTCCAGGGGCTCGGGAAGTGAAATAAATACCATTTGGAGGCATTTAATGTTCGAGCAAAAAAGGCTGATTTTCCACAAAAGAGATAACACCCCCCCATTACGTCATGCTTCAGAAATGTGGAAAATGGTCCGTTTTCAAATTTTTTATTTTTGAACGTCAGTTCACATTTGTAGGTGGATCATCAGTGTTAGAGCTAAAATTAGCATGTTTAAAGTGATTTTCATGCTTCCAGGGGCCCAAAACACAAGATTTATGGAATGGTTAAAAGTGCATGAAAATGGCCAATTTACTCACTCTGAGTTCTCAAAAACGGTTTCTTCACCCCGGGAAGTTAATTAAATACCATTTGGAGGCATTTAATGTTCGAGCAAAAACGGCTGATTTTCGACAAAAGAGATAACACCCCCCCATTACGTCATGCTTCAGAAATGTGGAAAATGGTCCGTTTTCAAATGTTTTATTTTTGAACGTCAGTTCACATTTGTAGGTGGATCATCAGTGTTAGAGCTAAAATTAGCATGTTTAAAGTGATTTTCATGCTTCCAGGGGCTCGGGAAGTGAAATAAATACCATTTGGAGGCATTTAATGTTCGAGCAAAAACGGCTGATTTTCGACAAAAGAGATAACACCCCCCCATTACGTCATGCTTCAGAAATGTGGAAAATGGTCAGTTTTCAAATGTTTCATTTTTGAACGTCAGTTCACATTTGTAGGTGGATCATCAGTGTTAGAGCTAAAATTAGCATGTTTAAAGTGATTTTCATGCTTCCAGGGGCCCAAAACACAAGATTTATGGAATGGTTAAAAGTGCATGAAAATGGCCAATTTACTCACTCTGAGTTCTCAAAAAGGGTTTCTTCACCCCGGGAAGTTAATTAAATACCATTTGGAGGCATTTAATGTTAGAGCAAAAACGGCTGATTTTTGACAAAAGAGATAACACCCCCCCATTACGTCATGCTTCAGAAATGTGGAAAATGGTCCGTTTTCAAATGTTTTATTTTTGAACGTCAGTTCACATTTGTAGGTGGATCATCAGTGTTAGAGCTAAAATTAGCATGTTTAAAGTGATTTTCATGCTTCCAGGGGCCCAAAACACAAGATTTATGGAATGGTTAAAAGTGCATGAAAATGGCCAATTTACTCACTCTGAGTTCTCAAAAAGGGTTTCTTCACCCCGGGAAGTTAATTAAATACCATTTGGAGGCATTTAATGTTCGAGCAAAAACGGCTGATTTTCGACAAAAGAGATAACACCCCCCCATTACGTCATGCTTCAGAAATGTGGAAAATGGTCCGTTTTCAAATGTTTTATTTTTGAACGTCAGTTCACATTTGTAGGTGGATCATCAGTGTTAGAGCTAAAATTAGCATGTTTAAAGTGATTTTCATGCTTCCAGGGGCCCAAAACACAAGATTTATGGAATGGTTAAAAGTGCATGAAAATGGCCAATTTACTCACTCTGAGTTCTCAAAAAGGGTTTCTTCACCCCGGGAAGTTAATTAAATACCATTTGGAGGCATTTAATGTTCGAGCAAAAACGGCTGATTTTCGACAAAAGAGATAACACCCCCTCATTACGTCATGCTTCAGAAATGTGGAAAATGGTCCGTTTTCAAATGTTTTATTTTTGAACGTCAGTTCACATTTGTAGGTGGATCATCAGTGTTAGAGCTAAAATTAGCATGTTTAAAGTGATTTTCATGCTTCCAGGGGCTCGGGAAGTGAAATAAATACCATTTGGAGGCATTTAATGTTCGAGCAAAAAAGGCTGATTTTCCACAAAAGAGATAACACCCCCCCATTACGTCATGCTTCAGAAATGTGGAAAATGGTCCGTTTTCAAATGTTTTATTTTTGAACGTCAGTTCACATTTGTAGGTGGATCATCAGTGTTAGAGCTAAAATTAGCATGTTTAAAGTGATTTTCATGCTTCCAGGGGCCCAAAACACAAGATTTATGGAATGGTTAAAAGTGCATGAAAATGGCCAATTTACTCACTCTGAGTTCTCAAAAAGGGTTTCTTCACCCCGGGAAGTTAATTAAATACCATTTGGAGGCATTTAATGTTCGAGCAAAAACGGCTGATTTTCGACAAAAGAGATAACACCCCCCCCATTACGTCATGCTTCAGAAATGTGGAAAATGGTCCGTTTTCAAATGTTTTATTTTTGAACGTCAGTTCACATTTGTAGGTGGATCATCAGTGTTAGAGCTAAAATTAGCATGTTTAAAGTGATTTTCATGCTTCCAGGGGCTCGGGAAGTGAAATAAATACCATTTGGAGGCATTTAATGTTCGAGCAAAAACGGCTGATTTTCGACAAAAGAGATAACACCCCCCCATTACGTCATGCTTCAGAAATGTGGAAAATGGTCAGTTTTCAAATGTTTCATTTTTGAACGTCAGTTCACATTTGTAGGTGGATCATCAGTGTTAGAGCTAAAATTAGCATGTTTAAAGTGATTTTCATGCTTCCAGGGGCCCAAAACACAAGATTTATGGAATGGTTAAAAGTGCATGAAAATGGCCAATTTACTCACTCTGAGTTCTCAAAAAGGGTTTCTTCACCCCGGGAAGTTAATTAAATACCATTTGGAGGCATTTAATGTTAGAGCAAAAACGGCTGATTTTTGACAAAAGAGATAACACCCCCCCATTACGTCATGCTTCAGAAATGTGGAAAATGGTCCGTTTTCAAATGTTTTATTTTTGAACGTCAGTTCACATTTGTAGGTGGATCATCAGTGTTAGAGCTAAAATTAGCATGTTTAAAGTGATTTTCATGCTTCCAGGGGCCCAAAACACAAGATTTATGGAATGGTTAAAAGTGCATGAAAATGGCCAATTTACTCACTCTGAGTTCTCAAAAAGGGTTTCTTCACCCCGGGAAGTTAATTAAATACCATTTGGAGGCATTTAATGTTCGAGCAAAAACGGCTGATTTTCGACAAAAGAGATAACACCCCCCCATTACGTCATGCTTCAGAAATGTGGAAAATGGTCCGTTTTCAAATGTTTTATTTTTGAACGTCAGTTCACATTTGTAGGTGGATCATCAGTGTTAGAGCTAAAATTAGCATGTTTAAAGTGATTTTCATGCTTCCAGGGGCCCAAAACACAAGATTTATGGAATGGTTAAAAGTGCATGAAAATGGCCAATTTACTCACTCTGAGTTCTCAAAAAGGGTTTCTTCACCCCGGGAAGTTAATTAAATACCATTTGGAGGCATTTAATGTTAGAGCAAAAACGGCTGATTTTCGACAAAAGAGATAACACCCCCCCATTACGTCATGCTTCAGAAATGTGGAAAATGGTCCGTTTTCAAATGTTTTATTTTTGAACGTCAGTTCACATTTGTAGGTGGATCATCAGTGTTAGAGCTAAAATTAGCATGTTTAAAGTGATTTTCATGCTTCCAGGGGCTCGGGAAGTTAATTAAATACCATTTGGAGGCATTTAATGTTCGAGCAAAAACGGCTGATTTTCGACAAAATAGATAACACCCCCCCATTACGTCATGCTTCAGAAATGTGGAAAATGGTCCGTTTTCAAATGTTTTATTTTTGAACGTCAGTTCACATTTGTAGGTGGATCATCAGTGTTAGAGCTAAAATTAGCATGTTTAAAGTGATTTTCATGCTTCCAGGGGCTCGGGAAGTTAATTAAATACCATTTGGAGGCATTTAATGTTCGAGCAAAAACGGCTGATTTTTGACAAAAGAGATAACACCCCCCCATTACGTCATGCTTCAGAAATGTGGAAAATGGTCCGTTTTCAAATGTTTTATTTTTGAACGTCAGTTCACATTTGTAGGTGGATCATCAGTGTTAGAGCTAAAATTAGCATGTTTAAAGTGATTTTCATGCTTCCAGGGGCTCGGGAAGTGAAATAAATACCATTTGGAGGCATTTAATGTTCGAGCAAAAAAGGCTGATTTTCCACAAAAGAGATAACACCCCCCCATTACGTCATGCTTCAGAAATGTGGAAAATGGTCCGTTTTGAAATGTTTTATTTTTGAACGTCAGTTCACATTTGTAGGTGGATCATCAGTGTTAGAGCTAAAATTAGCATGTTTAAAGTGATTTTCATGCTTCCAGGGGCCCAAAACACAAGATTTATGGAATGGTTAAAAGTGCATGAAAATGGCCAATTTACTCACTCTGAGTTCTCAAAAAGGGTTTCTTCACCCCGGGAAGTTAATTAAATACCATTTGGAGGCATTTAATGTTAGAGCAAAAACGGCTGATTTTCGACAAAAGAGATAACACCCCCCCATTACGTCATGCTTCAGAAATGTGGAAAATGGTCCGTTTTCAAATGTTTTATTTTTGAACGTCAGTTCACATTTGTAGGTGGATCATCAGTGTTAGAGCTAAAATTAGCATGTTTAAAGTGATTTTCATGCTTCCAGGGGCCCAAAACACAAGATCTATGGAATGGTTAAAAGTGCATGAAAATGGCCAATTTACTCACTCTGAGTTCTCAAAAAGGGTTTCTTCACCCCGGGAAGTTAATTAAATACCATTTGGAGGCATTTAATGTTAGAGCAAAAACGGCTGATTTTCGACAAAAGAGATAACACCCCCCCATTACGTCATGCTTCAGAAATGTGGAAAATGGTCCGTTTTCAAATGTTTCATTTTTGAACGTCAGTTCACATTTGTAGGTGGATCATCAGTGTTAGAGCTAAAATTAGCATGTTTAAAGTGATTTTCATGCTTCCAGGGGCTCGGGAAGTTAATTAAATACCATTTGGAGGCATTTAATGTTCGAGCAAAAACGGCTGATTTTCGACAAAAGAGATAACACCCCCCCATTACGTCATGCTTCAGAAATGTGGAAAATGGTCCGTTTTCAAATGTTTTATTTTTGAACGTCAGTTCACATTTGTAGGTGGATCATCAGTGTTAGAGCTAAAATTAGCATGTTTAAAGTGATTTTCATGCTTCCAGGGGCTCGGGAAGTTAATTAAATACCATTTGGAGGCATTTAATGTTAGATCAAAAACGGCTGATTTTCGACAAAAGAGATAACACCCCCCCATTACGTCATGCTTCAGAAATGTGGAAAATGGTCCGTTTTCAAATGTTTTATTTTTGAACGTCAGTTCACATTTGTAGGTGGATCATCAGTGTTAGAGCTAAAATTAGCATGTTTAAAGTGATTTTCATGCTTCCAGGGGCCCAAAACACAAGATTTATGGAATGGTTAAAAGTGCATGAAAATGGCCAATTTACTCACTCTGAGTTCTCAAAAAGGGTTTCTTCACCCTGGGAAGTTAATTAAATACCATTTGGAGGCATTTAATGTTAGAGCAAAAACGGCTGATTTTCGACAAAAGAGATAACACCCCCCCATTACGTCATGCTTCAGAAATGTGGAAAATGGTCCGTTTTCAAATGTTTCATTTTTGAACGTCAGTTCACATTTGTAGGTGGATCATCAGTGTTAGAGCTAAAATTAGCATGTTTAAAGTGATTTTCATGCTTCCAGGGGCCCAAAACACAAGATTTATGGAATGGTTAAAAGTGCATGAAAATGGCCAATTTACTCACTCTGAGTTCTCAAAAAGGGTTTCTTCACCCCGGGAAGTTAATTAAATACCATTTGGAGGCATTTAATGTTAGAGCAAAAACGGCTGATTTTCGACAAAAGAGATAACACCCCCCCATTACGTCATGCTTCAGAAATGTGGAAAATGGTCCGTTTTCAAATGTTTCATTTTTGAACGTCAGTTCACATTTGTAGGTGGATCATCAGTGTTAGAGCTAAAATTAGCATGTTTAAAGTGATTTTCATGCTTCCAGGGGCTCGGGAAGTGAAATAAATACCATTTGGAGGCATTTAATGTTCGAGCAAAAACGGCTGATTTTCGACAAAAGAGATAACACCCCCCCATTACGTCATGCTTCAGAAATGTGGAAAATGGTCCGTTTTCAAATGTTTCATTTTTGAACGTCAGTTCACATTTGTAGGTGGATCATCAGTGTTAGAGCTAAAATTAGCATGTTTAAAGTGATTTTCATGCTTCCAGGGGCCAAAAACACAAGATTTATGGAATGGTTAAAAGTGCATGAAAATGGCCAATTTACTCACTCTGAGTTCTCAAAAAGGGTTTCTTCACCCCGGGAAGTTAATTAAATACCATTTGGAGGCATTTAATGTTAGAGCAAAAACGGCTGATTTTCGACAAAAGAGATAACACCCCCCCATTACGTCATGCTTCAGAAATGTGGAAAATGGTCCGTTTTCAAAAGTTTTATTTTTGAACGTCAGTTCACATTTGTAGGTGGATCATCAGTGTTAGAGCTAAAATTAGCATGTTTAAAGTGATTTTCATGCTTCCAGGGGCCCAAAACACAAGATTTATGGAATGGTTAAAAGTGCATGAAAATGGCCAATTTACTCACTCTGAGTTCTCAAAAAGGGTTTCTTCACCCCGGGAAGTTAATTAAATACCATTTGGAGGCATTTAATGTTAGAGCAAAAACGGCTGATTTTCGACAAAAGAGATAACACCCCCCCATTACGTCATGCTTCAGAAATGTGGAAAATGGTCCGTTTTCAAAAGTTTTATTTTTGAACGTCAGTTCACATTTGTAGGTGGATCATCAGTGTTAGAGCTAAAATTAGCATGTTTAAAGTGATTTTCATGCTTCCAGGGGCTCGGGAAGTTAATTAAATACCATTTGGAGGCATTTAATGTTCGAGCAAAAACGGCTGATTTTCGACAAAAGAGATAACACCCCCCCCATTACGTCATGCTTCAGAAATGTGGAAAATGGTCCGTTTTCAAATGTTTTATTTTTGAACGTCAGTTCACATTTGTAGGTGGATCATCAGTGTTAGAGCTAAAATTAGCATGTTTAAAGTGATTTTCATGCTTCCAGGGGCTCGGGAAGTGAAATAAATACCATTTGGAGGCATTTAATGTTCGAGCAAAAAAGGCTGATTTTCCACAAAAGAGATAACACCCCCCCCATTACGTCATGCTTCAGAAATGTGGAAAATGGTCCGTTTTCAAATGTTTTATTTTTGAACGTCAGTTCACATTTGTAGGTGGATCATCAGTGTTAGAGCTAAAATTAGCATGTTTAAAGTGATTTTCATGCTTCCAGGGGCCCAAAACACAAGATTTATGGAATGGTTAAAAGTGCATGAAAATGGCCAATTTACTCACTCTGAGTTCTCAAAAAGGGTTTCTTCACCCCGGGAAGTTAATTAAATACCATTTGGAGGCATTTAATGTTAGAGCAAAAACGGCTGATTTTCGACAAAAGAGATAACACCCCCCCATTACGTCATGCTTCAGAAATGTGGAAAATGGTCCGTTTTCAAATGTTTCATTTTTGAACGTCAGTTCACATTTGTAGGTGGATAATCAGTGTTAGAGCTAAAATTAGCATGTTTAAAGTGATTTTCATGCTTCCAGGGGCTCGGGAAGTTAATTAAATACCATTTGGAGGCATTTAATGTTCGAGCAAAAACGGCTGATTTTCGACAAAAGAGATAACACCCCCCCATTACGTCATGCTTCAGAAATGTGGAAAATGGTCCGTTTTCAAATGTTTTATTTTTGAACGTCAGTTCACATTTGTAGGTGGATCATCAGTGTTAGAGCTAAAATTAGCATGTTTAAAGTGATTTTCATGCTTCCAGGGGCCCAAAACACAAGATTTATAGAATGGTTAAAAGTGCATGAAAATGGCCAATTTACTCACTCTGAGTTCTCAAAAAGGGTTTCTTCACCCCGGGAAGTTAATTAAATACCATTTGGAGGCATTTAATGTTAGAGCAAAAACGGCTGATTTTCGACAAAAGAGATAACACCCCCCCATTACGTCATGCTTCAGAAATGTGGAAAATGGTCCGTTTTCAAATGTTTCATTTTTGAACGTCAGTTCACATTTGTAGGTGGATCATCAGTGTTAGAGCTAAAATTAGCATGTTTAAAGTGATTTTCATGCTTCCAGGGGCTCGGGAAGTTAATTAAATACCATTTGGAGGCATTTAATGTTCGAGCAAAAACGGCTGATTTTCGACAAAAGAGATAACACCCCCCCCATTACGTCATGCTTCAGAAATGTGGAAAATGGTCCGTTTTCAAATGTTTTATTTTTGAACGTCAGTTCACATTTGTAGGTGGATCATCAGTGTTAGAGCTAAAATTAGCATGTTTAAAGTGATTTTCATGCTTCCAGGGGCTCGGGAAGTGAAATAAATACCATTTGGAGGCATTTAATGTTCGAGCAAAAAAGGCTGATTTTCCACAAAAGAGATAACACCCCCCTATTACGTCATGCTTCAGAAATGTGGAAAATGGTCCGTTTTCAAATGTTTTATTTTTGAACGTCAGTTCACATTTGTAGGTGGATCATCAGTGTTAGAGCTAAAATTAGCATGTTTAAAGTGATTTTCATGCTTCCAGGGGCCCAAAACACAAGATTTATGGAATGGTTAAAAGTGCATGAAAATGGCCAATTTACTCACTCTGAGTTCTCAAAAAGGGTTTCTTCACCCCGGGAAGTTAATTAAATACCATTTGGAGGCATTTAATGTTAGAGCAAAAACGGCTGATTTTCGACAAAAGAGATAACACCCCCCCATTACGTCATGCTTCAGAAATGTGGAAAATGGTCCGTTTTCAAATGTTTCATTTTTGAACTTCAGTTCACATTTGTAGGTGGATCATCAGTGTTAGAGCTAAAATTAGCATGTTTAAAGT
The DNA here is from genome assembly GCF_964263255.1 of Lissotriton vulgaris. NCBI lineage: Eukaryota > Metazoa > Chordata > Amphibia > Caudata > Salamandridae > Lissotriton > Lissotriton vulgaris. The sequence continues at coordinate 146,508 of NW_028252401.1, read as the reverse complement.
GATTTTCATGCTTCCAGGGGCTCGGGAAGTTAATTAAATACCATTTGGAGGCATTTAATGTTCGAGCAAAAACGGCTGATTTTCGACAAAAGAGATAACACCCCCCCATTACGTCATGCTTCAGAAATGTGGAAAATGGTCCGTTTTCAAATGTTTTATTTTTGAACGTCAGTTCACATTTGTAGGTGGATCATCAGTGTTAGAGCTAAAATTAGCATGTTTAAAGTGATTTTCATGCTTCCAGGGGCCCAAAACACAAGATTTATGGAATGGTTAAAAGTGCATGAAAATGGCCAATTTACTCACTCTGAGTTCTCAAAAAGGGTTTCTTCACCCCGGGAAGTTAATTAAATACCATTTGGAGGCATTTAATGTTAGAGCAAAAACGGCAGATTTTCGACAAAAGAGATAACACCCCCCCATTACGTCATGCTTCAGAAATGTGGAAAATGGTCCGTTTTCAAATGTTTCATTTTTGAACGTCAGTTCACATTTGTAGGTGGATCATCAGTGTTAGAGCTAAAATTAGCATGTTTAAAGTGATTTTCATGCTTCCAGGGGCTCGGGAAGTTAATTAAATACCATTTGGAGGCATTTAATGTTCGAGCAAAAACGGCTGATTTTCGACAAAAGAGATAACACCCCCCCATTACGTCATGCTTCAGAAATGTGGAAAATGGTCCGTTTTCAAATGTTTTATTTTTGAACGTCAGTTCACATTTGTAGGTGGATCATCAGTGTTAGAGCTAAAATTAGCATGTTTAAAGTGATTTTCATGCTTCCAGGGAGTCGGGAAGTGAAATAAATACCATTTGGAGGCATTTAATGTTCGAGCAAAAAAGGCTGATTTTCCACAAAAGAGATAACACCCCCCCATTACGTCATGCTTCAGAAATGTGGAAAATGGTCCGTTTTCAAATGTTTCATTTTTGAACGTCAGTTCACATTTGTAGGTGGATCATCAGTGTTAGAGCTAAAATTAGCATGTTTAAAGTGATTTTCATGCTTCCAGGGGCTCGGGAAGTTAATTAAATACCATTTGGAGGCATTTAATGTTCGAGCAAAAACGGCTGATTTTCGACAAAAGAGATAACACCCCCCCATTACGTCATGCTTCAGAAATGTGGAAAATGGTCCGTTTTCAAATGTTTTATTTTTGAACGTCAGTTCACATTTGTAGGTGGATCATCAGTGTTAGAGCTAAAATTAGCATGTTTAAAGTGATTTTCATGCTTCCAGGGGCCCAAAACACAAGATTTATGGAATGGTTAAAAGTGCATGAAAATGGCCAATTTACTCACTCTGAGTTCTCAAAAAGGGTTTCTTCACCCCGGGAAGTTAATTAAATACCATTTGGAGGCATTTAATGTTAGAGCAAAAACGGCAGATTTTCGACAAAAGAGATAACACCCCCCCATTACGTCATGCTTCAGAAATGTGGAAAATGGTCCGTTTTCAAATGTTTCATTTTTGAACGTCAGTTCACATTTGTAGGTGGATCATCAGTGTTAGAGCTAAAATTAGCATGTTTAAAGTGATTTTCATGCTTCCAGGGGCTCGGGAAGTTAATTAAATACCATTTGGAGGCATTTAATGTTCGAGCAAAAACGGCTGATTTTCGACAAAAGAGATAACACCCCCCCATTACGTCATGCTTCGGAAATGTGGAAAATGGTCCGTTTTCAAATGTTTTATTTTTGAACGTCAGTTCACATTTGTAGGTGGATCATCAGTGTTAGAGCTAAAATTAGCATGTTTAAAGTGATTTTCATGCTTCCAGGGAGTCGGGAAGTGAAATAAATACCATTTGGAGGCATTTAATGTTCGAGCAAAAAAGGCTGATTTTCCACAAAAGAGATAACACCCCCCCATTACGTCATGCTTCAGAAATGTGGAAAATGGTCCGTTTTCAAATGTTTTATTTTTGAACGTCAGTTCACATTTGTAGGTGGATCATCAGTGTTAGAGCTAAAATTAGCATGTTTAAAGTGATTTTCATGCTTCCAGGGGCCCAAAACACAAGATTTATGGAATGGTTAAAAGTGCATGAAAATGGCCAATTTATTCACTCTGAGTTCTCAAAAAGGGTTTCTTCACCCCGGGAAGTTAATTAAATACCATTTGGAGGCATTTAATGTTCGAGCAAAAACGGCTGATTTTCGACAAAAGAGATAACACCCCCCCATTACGTCATGCTTCGGAAATGTGGAAAATGGTCCGTTTTCAAATGTTTTATTTTTGAACGTCAGTTCACATTTGTAGGTGGATCATCAGTGTTAGAGCTAAAATTAGCATGTTTAAAGTGATTTTCATGCTTCCAGGGGCCCAAAACACAAGATTTATGGAATGGTTAAAAAGGGTTTCTTCACCCCGGGAAGTTAATTAAATACCATTTGAGGCATTTAATGTTAGAGCAAAAACGGCTGATTTTCGACAAAAGAGATAACACCCCCCCATTACGTCATGCTTCAGAAATGTGGAAAATGGTCCGTTTTCAAATGTTTCATTTTTGAACGTCAGTTCACATTTGTAGGTGGATCATCAGTGTTAGAGCTAAAATTAGCATGTTTAAAGTGATTTTCATGCTTCCAGGGGCTCGGGAAGTTAATTAAATACCATTTGGAGGCATTTAATGTTCGAGCAAAAACGGCTGATTTTCGACAAAAGAGATAACACCCCCCCATTACGTCATGCTTCAGAAATGTGGAAAATGGTCCGTTTTCAAATGTTTTATTTTTGAACGTCAGTTCACATTTGTAGGTGGATCATCAGTGTTAGAGCTAAAATTAGCATGTTTAAAGTGATTTTCATGCTTCCAGGGGCCCAAAACACAAGATTTATGGAATGGTTAAAAGTGCATGAAAATGGCCAATTTACTCACTCTGAGTTCTCAAAAAGGGTTTCTTCACCCCGGGAAGTTAATTAAATACCATTTGGAGGCATTTAATGTTAGAGCAAAAACGGCTGATTTTCGACAAAAGAGATAACACCCCCCCATTACGTCATGCTTCAGAAATGTGGAAAATGGTCCGTTTTCAAATGTTTTATTTTTCAACGTCAGTTCACATTTGTAGGTGGATCATCAGTGTTAGAGCTAAAATTAGCATGTTTAAAGTGATTTTCATGCTTCCAGGGGCTCGGGAAGTTAATTAAATACCATTTGGAGGCATTTAATGTTCGAGCAAAAACGGCTGATTTTCGACAAAAGAGATAACACCCCCCCATTACGTCATGCTTCAGAAATGTGGAAAATGGTCCGTTTTCAAATGTTTTATTTTTGAACGTCAGTTCACATTTGTAGGTGGATCATCAGTGTTAGAGCTAAAATTAGCATGTTTAAAGTGATTTTCATGCTTCCAGGGGCTCGGGAAGTGAAATAAATACCATTTGGAGGCATTTAATGTTCGAGCAAAAAAGGCTGATTTTCCACAAAAGAGATAACACCCCCCCATTACGTCATGCTTCAGAAATGTGGAAAATGGTCCGTTTTCAAATGTTTTATTTTTGAACGTCAGTTCACATTTGTAGGTGGATCATCAGTGTTAGAGCTAAAATTAGCATGTTTAAAGTGATTTTCATGCTTCCAGGGGCCCAAAACACAAGATTTATGGAATGGTTAAAAGTGCATGAAAATGGCCAATTTACTCACTCTGAGTTCTCAAAAAGGGTTTCTTCACCCCGGGAAGTTAATTAAATACCATTTGGAGGCATTTAATGTTCGAGCAAAAACGGCTGATTTTCGACAAAAGAGATAACACCCCCCCATTACGTCATGCTTCAGAAATGTGGAAAATGGTCCGTTTTCAAATGTTTCATTTTTGAACGTCAGTTCACATTTGTAGGTGGATCATCAGTGTTAGAGCTAAAATTAGCATGTTTAAAGTGATTTTCATGCTTCCAGGGGCTCGGGAAGTTAATTAAATACCATTTGGAGGCATTTAATGTTCGAGCAAAAACGGCTGATTTTCGACAAAAGAGATAACACCCCCCATTACGTCATGCTTCAGAAATGTGGAAAATGGTCCGTTTTCAAATGTTTTATTTTTGAACGTCAGTTCACATTTGTAGGTGGATCATCAGTGTTAGAGCTAAAATTAGCATGTTTAAAGTGATTTTCATGCTTCCAGGGGCTCGGGAAGTGAAATAAATACCATTTGGAGGCATTTAATGTTCGAGCAAAAAAGGCTGATTTTCCACAAAAGAGATAACACCCCCCCATTACGTCATGCTTCAGAAATGTGGAAAATGGTCCGTTTTCAAATGTTTTATTTTTGTACGTCAGTTCACATTTGTAGGTGGATCATCAGTGTTAGAGCTAAAATTAGCATGTTTAAAGTGATTTTCATGCTTCCAGGGGCCCAAAACACAAGATTTATGGAATGGTTAAAAGTGCATGAAAATGGCCAATTTACTCACTCTGAGTTCTCAAAAAGGGTTTCTTCACCCCGGGAAGTTAATTAAATACCATTTGGAGGCATTTAATGTTCGAGCAAAAACGGCTGATTTTCGACAAAAGAGATAACACCCCCCCATTACGTCATGCTTCAGAAATGTGGAAAATGGTCCGTTTTCAAATGTTTTATTTTTGAACGTCAGTTCACATTTGTAGGTGGATCATCAGTGTTAGAGCTAAAATTAGCATGTTTAAAGTGATTTTCATGCTTCCAGGGGCCCAAAACACAAGATTTATGGAATGGTTAAAAGTGCATGAAAATGGCCAATTTACTCACTCTGAGTTCTCAAAAAGGGTTTCTTCACCCCGGGAAGTTAATTAAATACCATTTGGAGGCATTTAATGTTAGAGCAAAAACGGCTGATTTTCGACAAAAGAGATAACACCCCCCCATTACGTCATGCTTCAGAAATGTGGAAAATGGTCCGTTTTCAAATGTTTCATTTTTGAACGTCAGTTCACATTTGTAGGTGGATCATCAGTGTTAGAGCTAAAATTAGCATGTTTAAAGTGATTTTCATGCTTCCAGGGGCTCGGGAAGTTAATTAAATACCATTTGGAGGCATTTAATGTTCGAGCAAAAACGGCTGATTTTCGACAAAAGAGATAACACCCCCCCATTACGTCATGCTTCAGAAATGTGGAAAATGGTCCGTTTTCAAATGTTTTATTTTTGAACGTCAGTTCACATTTGTAGGTGGATCATCAGTGTTAGAGCTAAAATTAGCATGTTTAAAGTGATTTTCATGCTTCCAGGGGCCCAAAACACAAGATTTATGGAATGGTTAAAAGTGCATGAAAATGGCCAATTTACTCACTCTGAGTTCTCAAAAAGGGTTTCTTCACCCGGGAAGTTAATTAAATACCATTTGGAGGCATTTAATGTTAGAGCAAAACGGCTGATTTTCGACAAAAGAGATAACACCCCCCCATTACGTCATGCTTCAGAAATGTGGAAAATGGTCCGTTTTCAAATGTTTCATTTTTGAACGTCAGTTCACATTTGTAGGTGGATCATCAGTGTTAGAGCTAAAATTAGCATGTTTAAAGTGATTTTCATGCTTCCAGGGCTCGGGAAGTTAATTAAATACCATTTGGAGGCATTTAATGTTCGAGCAAAAACGGCTGATTTTCGACAAGAGAGATAACACCCCCCCCATTACGTCATGCTTCAGAAATGTGGAAAATGGTCAGTTTTCAAATGTTTTATTTTTGAACGTCAGTTCACATTTGTAGGTGGATCATCAGTGTTAGAGCTAAAATTAGCATGTTTAAAGTGATTTTCATGCTTCCAGGGGCTCGGGAAGTTAATTAAATACCATTTGGAGGCATTTAATGTTAGAGCAAAAATGGCTGATTTTCGACAAAAGAGATAACACCCCCCCATTACGTCATGCTTCAGAAATGTGGAAAATGGTCCGTTTTCAAATGTTTTATTTTTGAACGTCAGTTCACATTTGTAGGTGGATCATCAGTGTTAGAGCTAAAATTAGCATGTTTAACGTGATTTTCATGCTTCCAGGGGCTCGGGAAGTTAATTAAATACCATTTGGAGGCATTTAATGTTCGAGCAAAAACGGCTGATTTTCGACAAAAGAGATAACACCCCCCCATTACGTCATGCTTCAGAAATGTGGAAAATGGTCCGTTTTCAAATGTTTTATTTTTGAACGTCAGTTCACATTTGTAGGTGGATCATCAGTGTTAGAGCTAAAATTAGCATGTTTAAAGTGATTTTCATGCTTCCAGGGGCCCAAAACACAAGATTTATGGAATGGTTAAAAGTGCATGAAAATGGCCAATTTACTCACTCTGAGTTCTCAAAAAGGGTTTCTTCACCCCGGGAAGTTAATTAAATACCATTTGGAGGCATTTAATGTTAGAGCAAAAACGGCTGATTTTCGACAAAAGAGATAACACCCCCCCATTACGTCATGCTTCAGAAATGTGGAAAATGGTCCGTTTTCAAATGTTTCATTTTGAACGTCAGTTCACATTTGTAGGTGGATCATCAGTGTTAGAGCTAAAATTAGCATGTTTAAAGTGATTTTCATGCTTCCAGGGGCTCGGGAAGTTAATTAAATACCATTTGGAGGCATTTAATGTTCGAGCAAAAACGGCTGATTTTCGACAAAAGAGATAACACCCCCCCATTACGTCATGCTTCAGAAATGTGGAAAATGGTCCGTTTTCAAATGTTTTATTTTTGAACGTCAGTTCACATTTGTAGGTGGATCATCAGTGTTAGAGCTAAAATTAGCATGTTTAAAGTGATTTTCATGCTTCCAGGGGCTCGGGAAGTAAGTGAAATAAATACCATTTGGAGGCATTTAATGTTCGAGCAAAAAAGGCTGATTTTCCACAAAAGAGATAACACCCCCCCATTACGTCATGCTTCAGAAATGTGGAAAATGGTCCATTTTCAAATGTTTTATTTTTGAACGTCAGTTCACATTTGTAGGTGGATCATCAGTGTTAGAGCTAAAATTAGCATGTTTAAAGTGATTTTCATGCATCCAGGGGCCCAAAACACAAGATTTATGGAATGGTTAAAAGTGCATGAAAATGGCCAATTTACTCACTCTGAGTTCTCAAAAAGGGTTTCTTCACCCCGGGAAGTTAATTAAATACCATTTGGAGGCATTTAATGTTAGAGCAAAAACGGCTGATTTTCGACAAAAGAGATAACACCCCCCCATTACGTCATGCTTCAGAAATGTGCAAAATGGTCCATTTTCAAATGCTTTTTTTTTGAACGTCAGTTCACATTTGTAGGTGGAAAATCAGTGTTAGAGCTAAAATTAGCATGTTTAAAGTGATTTTCATGCTTCCAGGGGCTCGGGAAGTTAATTAAATACCATTTGGAGGCATTTAATGTTCGAGCAAAAACGGCTGATTTTCGACAAAAGAGACAACACCCCCCCATTACGTCATGCTTCAGAAATGTGGAAAATGGTCCGTTTTCAAATGTTTTATTTTTGAACGTCAGTTCACATTTGTAGGTGGATCATCAGTGTTAGAGCTAAAATTAGCATGTTTAAAGTGATTTTCATGCTTCCAGGGGCCCAAAACACAAGATTTATGGAATGGTTAAAAGTGCATGAAAATGGCCAATTTACTCACTCTGAGTTCTCAAAAAGGGTTTCTTCACCCCGGGAAGTTAATTAAATACCATTTGGAGGCATTTAATGTTAGAGCAAAAACGGCTGATTTTCGACAAAAGAGATAACACCCCCCCATTACGTCATGCTTCAGAAATGTGGAAAATGGTCCGTTTTCAAATGTTTCATTTTTGAACGTCAGTTCACATTTGTAGGTGGATCATCAGTGTTAGAGCTAAAATTAGCATGTTTAAAGTGATTTTCATGCTTCCAGGGGCTCGGGAAGTTAATTAAATACCATTTGGAGGCATTTAATGTTCGAGCAAAAACGGCTGATTTTCGACAAAAGAGATAACACCCCCCATTACGTCATGCTTCAGAAATGTGGAAAATGGTCCGTTTTCAAATGTTTTATTTTTGAACGTCAGTTCACATTTGTAGGTGGATCATCAGTGTTAGAGCTAAAATTAGCATGTTTAAAGTGATTTTCATGCTTCCAGGGGCTCGGGAAGTGAAATAAATACCATTTGGAGGCATTTAATGTTCGAGCAAAAAAGGCTGATTTTCCACAAAAGAGATAACACCCCCCCATTACGTCATGCTTCAGAAATGTGGAAAATGGTCCGTTTTCAAATGTTTTATTTTTGTACGTCAGTTCACATTTGTAGGTGGATCATCAGTGTTAGAGCTAAAATTAGCATGTTTAAAGTGATTTTCATGCTTCCAGGGGCCCAAAACACAAGATTTATGGAATGGTTAAAAGTGCATGAAAATGGCCAATTTACTCACTCTGAGTTCTCAAAAAGGGTTTCTTCACCCCGGGAAGTTAATTAAATACCATTTGGAGGCATTTAATGTTCGAGCAAAAACGGCTGATTTTCGACAAAAGAGATAACACCCCCCCATTACGTCATGCTTCGGAAATGTGGAAAATGGTCCGTTTTCAAATGTTTTATTTTTGAACGTCAGTTCACATTTGTAGGTGGATCATCAGTGTTAGAGCTAAAATTAGCATGTTTAAAGTGATTTTCATGCTTCCAGGGGCCCAAAACACAAGATTTATGGAATGGTTAAAAAGGGTTTCTTCACCCCGGGAAGTTAATTAAATACCATTTGAGGCATTTAATGTTAGAGCAAAAACGGCTGATTTTCGACAAAAGAGATAACACCCCCCCATTACGTCATGCTTCAGAAATGTGGAAAATGGTCCGTTTTCAAATGTTTCATTTTTGAACGTCAGTTCACATTTGTAGGTGGATCATCAGTGTTAGAGCTAAAATTAGCATGTTTAAAGTGATTTTCATGCTTCCAGGGGCTCGGGAAGTTAATTAAATACCATTTGGAGGCATTTAATGTTCGAGCAAAAACGGCTGATTTTCGACAAAAGAGATAACACCCCCCCATTACGTCATGCTTCAGAAATGTGGAAAATGGTCCGTTTTCAAATGTTTTATTTTTGAACGTCAGTTCACATTTGTAGGTGGATCATCAGTGTTAGAGCTAAAATTAGCATGTTTAAAGTGATTTTCATGCTTCCAGGGGCCCAAAACACAAGATTTATGGAATGGTTAAAAGTGCATGAAAATGGCCAATTTACTCACTCTGAGTTCTCAAAAAGGGTTTCTTCACCCCGGGAAGTTAATTAAATACCATTTGGAGGCATTTAATGTTAGAGCAAAAACGGCTGATTTTCGACAAAAGAGATAACACCCCCCCATTACGTCATGCTTCAGAAATGTGGAAAATGGTCCGTTTTCAAATGTTTTATTTTTCAACGTCAGTTCACATTTGTAGGTGGATCATCAGTGTTAGAGCTAAAATTAGCATGTTTAAAGTGATTTTCATGCTTCCAGGGGCTCGGGAAGTTAATTAAATACCATTTGGAGGCATTTAATGTTCGAGCAAAAACGGCTGATTTTCGACAAAAGAGATAACACCCCCCCATTACGTCATGCTTCAGAAATGTGGAAAATGGTCCGTTTTCAAATGTTTTATTTTTGAACGTCAGTTCACATTTGTAGGTGGATCATCAGTGTTAGAGCTAAAATTAGCATGTTTAAAGTGATTTTCATGCTTCCAGGGGCTCGGGAAGTGAAATAAATACCATTTGGAGGCATTTAATGTTCGAGCAAAAAAGGCTGATTTTCCACAAAAGAGATAACACCCCCCCATTACGTCATGCTTCAGAAATGTGGAAAATGGTCCGTTTTCAAATGTTTTATTTTTGAACGTCAGTTCACATTTGTAGGTGGATCATCAGTGTTAGAGCTAAAATTAGCATGTTTAAAGTGATTTTCATGCTTCCAGGGGCCCAAAACACAAGATTTATGGAATGGTTAAAAGTGCATGAAAATGGCCAATTTACTCACTCTGAGTTCTCAAAAAGGGTTTCTTCACCCCGGGAAGTTAATTAAATACCATTTGGAGGCATTTAATGTTCGAGCAAAAACGGCTGATTTTCGACAAAAGAGATAACACCCCCCCATTACGTCATGCTTCAGAAATGTGGAAAATGGTCCGTTTTCAAATGTTTTATTTTTGAACGTCAGTTCACATTTGTAGGTGGATCATCAGTGTTAGAGCTAAAATTAGCATGTTTAAAGTGATTTTCATGCTTCCAGGGGCCCAAAACACAAGATTTATGGAATGGTTAAAAGTGCATGAAAATGGCCAATTTACTCACTCTGAGTTCTCAAAAAGGGTTTCTTCACCCCGGGAAGTTAATTAAATACCATTTGGAGGCATTTAATGTTAGAGCAAAAACGGCTGATTTTCGACAAAAGAGATAACACCCCCCCATTACGTCATGCTTCAGAAATGTGGAAAATGGTCCGTTTTCAAATGTTTCATTTTTGAACGTCAGTTCACATTTGTAGGTGGATCATCAGTGTTAGAGCTAAAATTAGCATGTTTAAAGTGATTTTCATGCTTCCAGGGGCTCGGGAAGTTAATTAAATACCATTTGGAGGCATTTAATGTTCGAGCAAAAACGGCTGATTTTCGACAAGAGAGATAACACCCCCCCCATTACGTCATGCTTCAGAAATGTGGAAAATGGTCAGTTTTCAAATGTTTTATTTTTGAACGTCAGTTCACATTTGTAGGTGGATCATCAGTGTTAGAGCTAAAATTAGCATGTTTAAAGTGATTTTCATGCTTCCAGGGGCTCGGGAAGTTAATTAAATACCATTTGGAGGCATTTAATGTTAGAGCAAAAATGGCTGATTTTCGACAAAAGAGATAACACCCCCCCATTACGTCATGCTTCAGAAATGTGGAAAATGGTCCGTTTTCAAATGTTTTATTTTTGAACGTCAGTTCACATTTGTAGGTGGATCATCAGTGTTAGAGCTAAAATTAGCATGTTTAACGTGATTTTCATGCTTCCAGGGGCTCGGGAAGTTAATTAAATACCATTTGGAGGCATTTAATGTTAGAGCAAAAACGGCTGATTTTCGACAAAAGAGATAACACCCCCCCATTACGTCATGCTTCAGAAATGTGGAAAATGGTCCGTTTTCAAATGTTTCATTTTTGAACGTCAGTTCACATTTGTAGGTGGATCATCAGTGTTAGAGCTAAAATTAGCATGTTTAAAGTGATTTTCATGCTTTCAGGGGCTCGGGAAGTTAATTAAATACCATTTGGAGGCATTTAATGTTCGAGCAAAAACGGCTGATTTTCGACAAAAGAGATAACACCCCCCCATTACGTCATGCTTCAGAAATGTGGAAAATGGTCCGTTTTCAAATGTTTTATTTTTGAACGTCAGTTCACATTTGTAGGTGGATCATCAGTGTTAGAGCTAAAATTAGCATGTTTAAAGTGATTTTCATGCTTCCAGGGGCTCGGGAAGTGAAATAAATACCATTTGGAGGCATTTAATGTTCGAGCAAAAAAGGCTGATTTTCCACAAAAGAGATAACACCCCCCCATTACGTCATGCTTCAGAAATGTGGAAAATGGTCCATTTTCAAATGTTTTATTTTTGAACGTCAGTTCACATTTGTAGGTGGATCATCAGTGTTAGAGCTAAAATTAGCATGTTTAAAGTGATTTTCATGCATCCAGGGGCCCAAAACACAAGATTTATGGAATGGTTAAAAGTGCATGAAAATGGCCAATTTACTCACTCTGAGTTCTCAAAAAGGGTTTCTTCACCCCGGGAAGTTAATTAAATACCATTTGGAGGCATTTAATGTTAGAGCAAAAACGGCTGATTTTCGACAAAAGAGATAACACCCCCCCATTACGTCATGCTTCAGAAATGTGGAAAATGGTCCGTTTTCAAATGTTTCATTTTTGAACGTCAGTTCACATTTGTAGATGGATCATCAGTGTTAGAGCTAAAAGTAGCATGTTTAAAGTGATTTTCATGCTTCCAGGGGCTCGGGAAGTTAATTAAATACCATTTGGAGGCATTTAATGTTCGAGCAAAAACGGCTGATTTTCGACAAAAGAGATAACACCCCCCATTACGTCATGCTTCAGAAATGTGGAAAATGGTCCGTTTTCAAATGTTTTATTTTTGAACGTCAGTTCACATTTGTAGGTGGATCATCAGTGTTAGAGCTAAAATTAGCATGTTTAAAGTGATTTTCATGCTTCCAGGGGCTCGGGAAGTGAAATAAATACCATTTGGAGGCATTTAATGTTCGAGCAAAAAAGGCTGATTTTCCACAAAAGAGATAACACCCCCCCATTACGTCATGCTTCAGAAATGTGGAAAATGGTCCGTTTTCAAATGTTTTATTTTTGTACGTCAGTTCACATTTGTAGGTGGATCATCAGTGTTAGAGCTAAAATTAGCATGTTTAAAGTGATTTTCATGCTTCCAGGGGCCCAAAACACAAGATTTATGGAATGGTTAAAAGTGCATGAAAATGGCCAATTTACTCACTCTGAGTTCTCAAAAAGGGTTTCTTCACCCCGGGAAGTTAATTAAATACCATTTGGAGGCATTTAATGTTCGAGCAAAAACGGCTGATTTTCGACAAAAGAGATAACACCCCCCCATTACGTCATGCTTCAGAAATGTGGAAAATGGTCCGTTTTCAAATGTTTTATTTTTGAACGTCAGTTCACATTTGTAGGTGGATCATCAGTGTTAGAGCTAAAATTAGCATGTTTAAAGTGATTTTCATGCTTCCAGGGGCCCAAAACACAAGATTTATGGAATGGTTAAAAGTGCATGAAAATGGCCAATTTACTCACTCTGAGTTCTCAAAAAGGGTTTCTTCACCCCGGGAAGTTAATTAAATACCATTTGGAGGCATTTAATGTTAGAGCAAAAACGGCTGATTTTCGACAAAAGAGATAACACCCCCCCATTACGTCATGCTTCAGAAATGTGGAAAATGGTCCGTTTTCAAATGTTTCATTTTTGAACGTCAGTTCACATTTGTAGGTGGATCATCAGTGTTAGAGCTAAAATTAGCATGTTTAAAGTGATTTTCATGCTTCCAGGGGCTCGGGAAGTTAATTAAATACCATTTGGAGGCATTTAATGTTCGAGCAAAAACGGCTGATTTTCGACAAAAGAGATAACACCCCCCCATTACGTCATGCTTCAGAAATGTGGAAAATGGTCCGTTTTCAAATGTTTTATTTTTGAACGTCAGTTCACATTTGTAGGTGGATCATCAGTGTTAGAGCTAAAATTAGCATGTTTAAAGTGATTTTCATGCTTCCAGGGGCTCGGGAAGTGAAATAAATACCATTTGGAGGCATTTAATGTTCGAGCAAAAAAGGCTGATTTTCCACAAAAGAGATAACACCCCCCCATTACGTCATGCTTCAGAAATGTGGAAAATGGTCCGTTTTCAAATGTTTTATTTTTTAACGTCAGTTCACATTTGTAGGTGGATCATCAGTGTTAGAGCTAAAATTAGCATGTTTAAAGTGATTTTCATGCTTCCAGGGGCCCAAAACACAAGATTTATGGAATGGTTAAAAGTGCATGAAAATGGCCAATTTACTCACTCTGAGTTCTCAAAAAGGGTTTCTTCACCCCGGGAAGTTAATTAAATACCATTTGGAGGCATTTAATGTTAGAGCAAAAACGGCTGATTTTCGACAAAAGAGATAACACCCCCCCATTACGTCATGCTTCAGAAATGTGGAAAATGGTCCGTTTTCAAATGTTTCATTTTTGAACGTCAGTTCACATTTGTAGGCGGATCATCAGTGTTAGAGCTAAAATTAGCATGTTTAAAGTGATTTTCATGCTTCCAGGGGCTCGGGAAGTGAAATAAATACCATTTGGAGGCATTTAATGTTCGAGCAAAAACGGCTGATTTTCGACAAAAGAGATAACACCCCCCCATTACGTCATGCTTCAGAAATGTGGAAAATGGTCCGTTTTCAAATGTTTCATTTTTGAACGTCAGTTCACATTTGTAGGTGGATCATCATTGTTAGAGCTAAAATTAGCATGTTTAAAGTGATTTTCATGCTTCCAGGGGCCCAAAACACAAGATTTATGGAATGGTTAAAAGTGCATGAAAATGGCCAATTTACTCACTCTGAGTTCTCAAAAAGGGTTTCTTCACCCCGGGAAGTTAATTAAATACCATTTGGAGGCATTTAATGTTAGAGCAAAAACGGCTGATTTTCGACAAAAGAGATAACACCCCCCCATTACGTCATGCTTCAGAAATGTGGAAAATGGTCCGTTTTCAAATGTTTTATTTATGAACGTCAGTTCACATTTGTAGGTGGATCATCAGTGTTAGAGCTAAAATTAGCATGTTTAAAGTGATTTTCATGCTTCCAGGGGCCCAAAACACAAGATTTATGGAATGGTTAAAAGTGCATGAAAATGGCCAATTTACTCACTCTGAGTTCTCAAAAAGGGTTTCTTCACCCCGGGAAGTTAATTAAATACCATTTGGAGGAATTTAATGTTCGAGCAAAAACGGCTGATTTTCGACAAAAGAGATAACACCCCCCCCATTACGTCATGCTTCAGAAATGTGGAAAATGGTCCGTTTTCAAATGTTTTATTTTTGAACGTCAGTTCACATTTGTAGGTGGATCATCAGTGTTAGAGCTAAAATTAGCATGTTTAAAGTGATTTTCATGCTTCCAGGGGCCCAAAACACAAGATTTATGGAATGGTTAAAAGTGCATGAAAATGGCCAATTTACTCACTCTGAGTTCTCAAAAAGGGTTTCTTCACCCCGGGAAGTTAATTAAATACCATTTGGAGGCATTTAATGTTAGAGCAAAAACGGCTGATTTTCGACAAAAGAGATAACACCCCCCCATTACGTCATGCTTCAGAAATGTGGAAAATGGTCCGTTTTCAAATGTTTCATTTTTGAACGTCAGTTCACATTTGTAGATGGATCATCAGTGTTAGAGCTAAAAGTAGCATGTTTAAAGTGATTTTCATGCTTCCAGGGGCTCGGGAAGTTAATTAAATACCATTTGGAGGCATTTAATGTTCGAGCAAAAACGGCTGATTTTCGACAAAAGAGATAACACCCCCCCATTACGTCATGCTTCAGAAATGTGGAAAATGGTCCGTTTTCAAATGTTTTATTTTTGAACGTCAGTTCACATTTGTAGGTGGATCATCAGTGTTAGAGCTAAAATTAGCATGTTTAAAGTGATTTTCATGCTTCTAGGGGCTCGGGAAGTGAAATAAATACCATTTGGAGGCATTTAATGTTCGAGCAAAAAAGGCTGATTTTCCACAAAAGAGATAACACCCCCCCCATTACGTCATGCTTCAGAAATGTGGAAAATGATCCGTTTTCAAATGTTTTATTTTTGAACGTCAGTTCACATTTGTAGGTGGATCATCAGTGTTAGAGCTAAAATTAGCATGTTTAAAGTGATTTTCATGCTTCCAGGGGCCCAAAACACAAGATTTATGGAATGGTTAAAAGTGCATGAAAATGGCCAATTTACTCACTCTGAGTTCTCAAAAAGGGTTTCTTCACCCCGGGAAGTTAATTAAATACCATTTGGAGGCATTTAATGTTAGAGCAAAAACGGCTGATTTTCGACAAAAGAGATAACACCCCCCCATTACGTCATGCTTCAGAAATGTGGAAAATGGTCCGTTTTCAAATGTTTCATTTTTGAACGTCAGTTCACATTTGTAGGTGGATCATCAGTGTTAGAGCTAAAATTAGCATGTTTAAAGTGATTTTCATGCTTCCAGGGGCTCGGGAAGTTAATTAAATACCATTTGGAGGCATTTAATGTTCGAGCAAAAACGGCTGATTTTCGACAAAAGAGATAACACCCCCCCATTACGTCATGCTTCAGAAATGTGGAAAATGGTCCGTTTTCAAATGTTTTATTTTTGAACGTCAGTTCACATTTGTAGGTGGATCATCAGTGTTAGAGCTAAAATTAGCATGTTTAAAGTGATTTTCATGCTTCCAGGGGCCCAAAACACAAGATTTATGGAATGGTTAAAAGTGCATGAAAATGGCCAATTTACTCACTCTGAGTTCTCAAAAAGGGTTTCTTCACCCCGGGAAGTTAATTAAATACCATTTGGAAGCATTTAATGTTAGAGCAAAAACGGCTGATTTTCGACAAAAGAGATAACACCCCCCCATTACGTCATGCTTCAGAAATGTGGAAAATGGTCCGTTTTCAAATGTTTTATTTTTGAACGTCAGTTCACATTTGTAGGTGGATCATCAGTGTTAGAGCTAAAATTAGCATGTTTAAAGTGATTTTCATGCTTCCAGGGGCTCGGGAAGTTAATTAAATACCATTTGGAGGCATTTAATGTTCGAGCAAAAACGGCTGATTTTCGACAAAAGAGATAACACCCCCCCATTACGTCATGCTTCAGAAATGTGGAAAATGGTCCGTTTTCAAATGTTTTATTTTTGAACGTCAGTTCACATTTGTAGGTGGATCATCAGTGTTAGAGCTAAAATTAGCATGTTTAAAGTGATTTTCATGCTTCCAGGGGCTCGGGAAGTGAAATAAATACCATTTGGAGGCATTTAATGTTCGAGCAAAAAAGGCTGATTTTCCACAAAAGAGATAACACCCCCCCATTACGTCATGCTTCAGAAATGTGGAAAATGGTCCGTTTTCAAATGTTTTATTTTTGAACGTCAGTTCACATTTGTAGGTGGATCATCAGTGTTAGAGCTAAAATTAGCATGTTTAAAGTGATTTTCATGCTTCCAGGGGCCCAAAACACAAGATTTATGGAATGGTTAAAAGTGCATGAAAATGGCCAATTTACTCACTCTGAGTTCTCAAAAAGGGTTTCTTCACCCCGGGAAGTTAATTAAATACCATTTGGAGGCATTTAATGTTAGAGCAAAAACGGCTGATTTTCGACAAAAGAGATAACACCCCCCCATTACGTCATGCTTCAGAAATGTGGAAAATGGTCCGTTTTCAAATGTTTCATTTTTGAACGTCAGTTCACATTTGTAGGTGGATCATCAGTGTTAGAGCTAAAATTAGCATGTTTAAAGTGATTTTCATGCTTCCAGGGGCTCGGGAAGTTAATTAAATACCATTTGGAGGCATTTAATGTTCGAGCAAAAACGGCTGATTTTCGACAAAAGAGATAACACCCCCCCATTACGTCTTGCTTCAGAAATGTGGAAAATGGTCCGTTTTCAAATGTTTTATTTTTGAACGTCAGTTCACATTTGTAGGTGGATCATCAGTGTTAGAGCTAAAATTAGCATGTTTAAAGTGATTTTCATGCTTCCAGGGAGTCGGGAAGTGAAATAAATACCATTTGGAGGCATTTAATGTTCGAGCAAAAAAGGCTGATTTTCCACAAAAGAGATAACACCCCCCCATTACGTCATGCTTCAGAAATGTGGAAAATGGTCCGTTTTCAAATGTTTTATTTTTGAACGTCAGTTCACATTTGTAGGTGGATCATCAGTGTTAGAGCTAAAATTAGCATGTTTAAAGTGATTTTCATGCTTCCAGGGGCCCAAAACACAAGATTTATGGAATGGTTAAAAGTGCATGAAAATGGCCAATTTACTCACTCTGAGTTCTCAAAAAGGGTTTCTTCACCCCGGGAAGTTAATTAAATACCATTTGGAGGCATTTAATGTTCGAGCAAAAACGGCTGATTTTCGACAAAAGAGATAACACCCCCCCATTACGTCATGCTTCAGAAATGTGGAAAATGGTCCGTTTTCAAATGTTTCATTTTTGAACGTCAGTTCACATTTGTAGGTGGATCATCAGTGTTAGAGCTAAAATTAGCATGTTTAAAGTGATTTTCATGCTTCCAGGGGCTCGGGAAGTTAATTAAATACCATTTGGAGGCATTTAATGTTCGAGCAAAAACGGCTGATTTTCGACAAAAGAGATAACACCCCCCCATTACGTCATGCTTCAGAAATGTGGAAAATGGTCCGTTTTCAAATGTTTTATTTTTGAACGTCAGTTCACATTTGTAGGTGGATCATCAGTGTTAGAGCTAAAATTAGCATGTTTAAAGTGATTTTCATGCTTCCAGGGGCCCAAAACACAAGATTTATGGAATGGTTAAAAGTGCATGAAAATGGCCAATTTACTCACTCTGAGTTCTCAAAAAGGGTTTCTTCACCCCGGGAAGTTAATTAAATACCATTTGGAGGCATTTAATGTTAGAGCAAAAACGGCTGATTTTCGACAAAAGAGATAGCACCCCCCCATTACGTCATGCTTCAGAAATGTGGAAAATGGTCCGTTTTCAAATGTTTTATTTTTCAACGTCAGTTCACATTTGTAGGTGGATCATCAGTGTTAGAGCTAAAATTAGCATGTTTAAAGTGATTTTCATGCTTCCAGGGGCTCGGGAAGTTAATTAAATACCATTTGGAGGCATTTAATGTTCGAGCAAAAACGTCTGATTTTCGACAAAAGAGATAACACCCCCCCATTACGTCATGCTTCAGAAATGTGGAAAATGGTCCGTTTTCAAATGTTTTATTTTTGAACGTCAGTTCACATTTGTAGGTGGATCATCAGTGTTAGAGCTAAAATTAGCATGTTTAAAGTGATTTTCATGCTTCCAGGGGCCCAAAACACAAGATTTATGGAATGGTTAAAAGTGCATGAAAATGGCCAATTTACTCACTCTGAGTTCTCAAAAAGGGTTTCTTCACCCCGGGAAGTTAATTAAATACCATTTGGAGGCATTTAATGTTCGAGCAAAAACGGCTGATTTTCGACAAAAGAGATAACCCCCCCCCATTACGTCATGCTTCAGAAATGTGGAAAATGGTCCGTTTTCAAATGTTTTATTTTTGAACGTCAGTTCACATTTGTAGGTGGATCATCAGTGTTAGAGCTAAAATTAGCATGTTTAAAGTGATTTTCATGCTTCCAGGGGCCCAAAACACAAGATTTATGGAATGGTTAAAAGTGCATGAAAATGGCCAATTTACTCACTCTGAGTTCTCAAAAAGGGTTTCTTCACCCCGGGAAGTTAATTAAATACCATTTGGAGGCATTTAATGTTAGAGCAAAAACGGCTGATTTTCGACAAAAGAGATAACACCCCCCCATTACGTCATGCTTCAGAAATGTGGAAAATGGTCCGTTTTCAAATGTTTTATTTTTGAACGTCAGTTCACATTTGTAGGTGGATCATCAGTGTTAGAGCTAAAATTAGCATGTTTAAAGTGATTTTCATGCTTCCAGGGGCTCGGGAAGTTAATTAAATACCATTTGGAGGCATTTAATGTTCGAGCAAAAACGGCTGATTTTCGACAAAAGAGATAACACCCCCCCATTACGTCATGCTTCAGAAATGTGGAAAATGGTCCGTTTTCAAATGTTTTATTTTTGAACGTCAGTTCACATTTGTAGGTGGATCATCAGTGTTAGAGCTAAAATTAGCATGTTTAAAGTGATTTTCATGCTTCTAGGGGCTCGGGAAGTGAAATAAATACCATTTGGAGGCATTTAATGTTCGAGCAAAAAAGGCTGATTTTCCACAAAAGAGATAACACCCCCCCCATTACGTCATGCTTCAGAAATGTGGAAAATGATCCGTTTTCAAATGTTTTATTTTTGAACGTCAGTTCACATTTGTAGGTGGATCATCAGTGTTAGAGCTAAAATTAGCATGTTTAAAGTGATTTTCATGCTTCCAGGGGCCCAAAACACAAGATTTATGGAATGGTTAAAAGTGCATGAAAATGGCCAATTTACTCACTCTGAGTTCTCAAAAAGGGTTTCTTCACCCCGGGAAGTTAATTAAATACCATTTGGAGGCATTTAATGTTAGAGCAAAAACGGCTGATTTTCGACAAAAGAGATAACACCCCCCCATTACGTCATGCTTCAGAAATGTGGAAAATGGTCCGTTTTCAAATGTTTCATTTTTGAACGTCAGTTCACATTTGTAGGTGGATCATCAGTGTTAGAGCTAAAATTAGCATGTTTAAAGTGATTTTCATGCTTCCAGGGGCTCAGGAAGTTAATTAAATACCATTTGGAGGCATTTAATGTTCGAGCAAAAACGGCTGATTTTCGACAAGAGAGATAACACCCCCCCATTACGTCATGCTTCAGAAATGTGGAAAATGGTCCGTTTTCAAATGTTTTATTTTTGAACGTCAGTTCACATTTGTAGGTGGATCATCAGTGTTAGAGCTAAAATTAGCATGTTTAAAGTGATTTTCATGCTTCCAGGGGCTCGGGAAGTTAATTAAATACCATTTGGAGGCATTTAATGTTAGAGCAAAAATGGCTGATTTTCGACAAAAGAGATAACACCCCCCCATTACGTCATGCTTCAGAAATGTGGAAAATGGTCCGTTTTCAAATGTTTTATTTTTGAACGTCAGTTCACATTTGTAGGTGGATCATCAGTGTTAGAGCTAAAATTAGCATGTTTAAAGTGATTTTCATGCTTCCAGGGGCTCGGGAAGTTAATTAAATACCATTTGGAGGCATTTAATGTTCGAGCAAAAACGGCTGATTTTCGACAAAAGAGATAACACCCCCCCATTACGTCATGCTTCAGAAATGTGGAAAATGGTCCGTTTTCAAATGTTTTATTTTTGAACGTCAGTTCACATTTGTAGGTGGATCATCAGTGTTAGAGCTAAAATTAGCATGTTTAAAGTGATTTTCATGCTTCCAGGGGCCCAAAACACAAGATTTATGGAATGGTTAAAAGTGCATGAAAATGGCCAATTTACTCACTCTGAGTTCTCAAAAAGGGTTTCTTCACCCCGGGAAGTTAATTAAATACCATTTGGAGGCATTTAATGTTAGAGCAAAAACGGCTGATTTTCGACAAAAGAGATAACACCCCCCCATTACGTCATGCTTCAGAAATGTGGAAAATGGTCGGTTTTCAAATGTTTCATTTTTGAACGTCAGTTCACATTTGTAGGTGGATCATCAGTGTTAGAGCTAAAATTAGCATGTTTAAAGTGATTTTCATGCTTCCAGGGGCTCGGGAAGTTAATTAAATACCATTTGGAGGCATTTAATGTTCGAGCAAAAACGGCTGATTTTCGACAAAAGAGATAACACCCCCCCATTACGTCATGCTTCAGAAATGTGGAAAATGGTCCGTTTTCAAATGTTTTATTTTTGAACGTCAGTTCACATTTGTAGGTGGATCATCAGTGTTAGAGCTAAAATTAGCATGTTTAAAGTGATTTTCATGCTTCCAGGGGCCCAAAACACAAGATTTATGGAATGGTTAAAAGTGCATGAAAATGGCCAATTTACTCACTCTGAGTTCTCAAAAAGGGTTTCTTCACCCCGGGAAGTTAATTAAATACCATTTGGAGGCATTTAATGTTAGAGCAAAAACGGCTGATTTTCGACAAAAGAGATAACACCCCCCCATTATGTCATGCTTCAGAAATGTGGAAAATGGTCTGTTTTCAAATGTTTTATTTTTGAACGTCAGTTCACATTTGTAGGTGGATCATCAGTGTTAGAGCTAAAATTAGCATGTTTAAAGTGATTTTCATGCTTCCAGGGGCTCGGGAAGTGAAATAAATACCATTTGGAGGCATTTAATGTTCGAGCAAAAACGGCTGATTTTCGACAAAAGAGATAACACCCCCCCATTACGTCATGCTTCAGAAATGTGGAAAATGGTCCGTTTTCAAATGTTTTATTTTTGAACGTCAGTTCACATTTGTAGGTGGATCATCAGTGTTAGAGCTAAAATTAGCATGTTTAAAGTGATTTTCATGCTTCCAGGGGCCCAAAACACAAGATTTATGGAATGGTTAAAAGTCCATGAAAATGGCCAATTTACTCACTCTGAGTTCTCAAAAAGGGTTTCTTCACCCCGGGAAGTTAATTAAATACCATTTGGAGGCATTTAATGTTCGAGCAAAAACGGCTGATTTTCGACAAAAGAGATAACACCCCCCCATTACGTCATGCTTCAGAAATGTGGAAAATGGTCCGTTTTCAAATGTTTTATTTTTGAACGTCAGTTCACATTTGTAGGTGGATCATCAGTGTTAGAGCTAAAATTAGCATGTTTAAAGTGATTTTCATGCTTCCAGGGGCCCAAAACACAAGATTTATGGAATGGTTAAAAGTGCATGAAAATGGCCAATTTACTCACTCTGAGTTCTCAAAAAGGGTTTCTTCACCCCGGGAAGTTAATTAAATACCATTTGGAGGCATTTAATGTTAGAGCAAAAACGGCTGATTTTCGACAAAAGAGATAACACCCCCCCATTACGTCATGCTTCAGAAATGTGGAAAATGGTCCGTTTTCAAATGTTTCATTTTTGAACGTCAGTTCACATTTGTAGATGGATCATCAGTGTTAGAGCTAAAAGTAGCATGTTTAAAGTGATTTTCATGCTTCCAGGGGCTCGGGAAGTTAATTAAATACCATTTGGAGGCATTTAATGTTCGAGCAAAAACGGCT
Source organism: Lissotriton vulgaris (assembly GCF_964263255.1). Lineage (NCBI taxonomy): Eukaryota > Metazoa > Chordata > Amphibia > Caudata > Salamandridae > Lissotriton > Lissotriton vulgaris. Next base: position 124,088 of record NW_028252401.1, on the reverse strand, counting down.
GATTTTCGACAAAAGAGATAACACCCCCCCATTACGTCATGCTTCAGAAATGTGGAAAATGGTCCGTTTTCAAATGTTTTATTTTTGAACGTCAGTTCACATTTGTAGGTGGATCATCAGTGTTAGAGCTAAAATTAGCATGTTTAAAGTGATTTTCATGCTTCTAGGGGCTCGGGAAGTGAAATAAATACCATTTGGAGGCATTTAATGTTCGAGCAAAAAAGGCTGATTTTCCACAAAAGAGATAACACCCCCCCCATTACGTCATGCTTCAGAAATGTGGAAAATGATCCGTTTTCAAATGTTTTATTTTTGAACGTCAGTTCACATTTGTAGGTGGATCATCAGTGTTAGAGCTAAAATTAGCATGTTTAAAGTGATTTTCATGCTTCCAGGGGCCCAAAACACAAGATTTATGGAATGGTTAAAAGTGCATGAAAATGGCCAATTTACTCACTCTGAGTTCTCAAAAAGGGTTTCTTCACCCCGGGAAGTTAATTAAATACCATTTGGAGGCATTTAATGTTAGAGCAAAAACGGCTGATTTTCGACAAAAGAGATAACACCCCCCCATTACGTCATGCTTCAGAAATGTGGAAAATGGTCCGTTTTCAAATGTTTCATTTTTGAACGTCAGTTCACATTTGTAGGTGGATCATCAGTGTTAGAGCTAAAATTAGCATGTTTAAAGTGATTTTCATGCTTCCAGGGGCTCAGGAAGTTAATTAAATACCATTTGGAGGCATTTAATGTTCGAGCAAAAACGGCTGATTTTCGACAAGAGAGATAACACCCCCCCATTACGTCATGCTTCAGAAATGTGGAAAATGGTCCGTTTTCAAATGTTTTATTTTTGAACGTCAGTTCACATTTGTAGGTGGATCATCAGTGTTAGAGCTAAAATTAGCATGTTTAAAGTGATTTTCATGCTTCCAGGGGCTCGGGAAGTTAATTAAATACCATTTGGAGGCATTTAATGTTAGAGCAAAAATGGCTGATTTTCGACAAAAGAGATAACACCCCCCCATTACGTCATGCTTCAGAAATGTGGAAAATGGTCCGTTTTCAAATGTTTTATTTTTGAACGTCAGTTCACATTTGTAGGTGGATCATCAGTGTTAGAGCTAAAATTAGCATGTTTAAAGTGATTTTCATGCTTCCAGGGGCTCGGGAAGTTAATTAAATACCATTTGGAGGCATTTAATGTTCGAGCAAAAACGGCTGATTTTCGACAAAAGAGATAACACCCCCCCATTACGTCATGCTTCAGAAATGTGGAAAATGGTCCGTTTTCAAATGTTTTATTTTTGAACGTCAGTTCACATTTGTAGGTGGATCATCAGTGTTAGAGCTAAAATTAGCATGTTTAAAGTGATTTTCATGCTTCCAGGGGCCCAAAACACAAGATTTATGGAATGGTTAAAAGTGCATGAAAATGGCCAATTTACTCACTCTGAGTTCTCAAAAAGGGTTTCTTCACCCCGGGAAGTTAATTAAATACCATTTGGAGGCATTTAATGTTAGAGCAAAAACGGCTGATTTTCGACAAAAGAGATAACACCCCCCCATTACGTCATGCTTCAGAAATGTGGAAAATGGTCGGTTTTCAAATGTTTCATTTTTGAACGTCAGTTCACATTTGTAGGTGGATCATCAGTGTTAGAGCTAAAATTAGCATGTTTAAAGTGATTTTCATGCTTCCAGGGGCTCGGGAAGTTAATTAAATACCATTTGGAGGCATTTAATGTTCGAGCAAAAACGGCTGATTTTCGACAAAAGAGATAACACCCCCCCATTACGTCATGCTTCAGAAATGTGGAAAATGGTCCGTTTTCAAATGTTTTATTTTTGAACGTCAGTTCACATTTGTAGGTGGATCATCAGTGTTAGAGCTAAAATTAGCATGTTTAAAGTGATTTTCATGCTTCCAGGGGCCCAAAACACAAGATTTATGGAATGGTTAAAAGTGCATGAAAATGGCCAATTTACTCACTCTGAGTTCTCAAAAAGGGTTTCTTCACCCCGGGAAGTTAATTAAATACCATTTGGAGGCATTTAATGTTAGAGCAAAAACGGCTGATTTTCGACAAAAGAGATAACACCCCCCCATTATGTCATGCTTCAGAAATGTGGAAAATGGTCTGTTTTCAAATGTTTTATTTTTGAACGTCAGTTCACATTTGTAGGTGGATCATCAGTGTTAGAGCTAAAATTAGCATGTTTAAAGTGATTTTCATGCTTCCAGGGGCTCGGGAAGTGAAATAAATACCATTTGGAGGCATTTAATGTTCGAGCAAAAACGGCTGATTTTCGACAAAAGAGATAACACCCCCCCATTACGTCATGCTTCAGAAATGTGGAAAATGGTCCGTTTTCAAATGTTTTATTTTTGAACGTCAGTTCACATTTGTAGGTGGATCATCAGTGTTAGAGCTAAAATTAGCATGTTTAAAGTGATTTTCATGCTTCCAGGGGCCCAAAACACAAGATTTATGGAATGGTTAAAAGTGCATGAAAATGGCCAATTTACTCACTCTGAGTTCTCAAAAAGGGTTTCTTCACCCCGGGAAGTTAATTAAATACCATTTGGAGGCATTTAATGTTCGAGCAAAAACGGCTGATTTTCGACAAAAGAGATAACACCCCCCCATTACGTCATGCTTCAGAAATGTGGAAAATGGTCCGTTTTCAAATGTTTTATTTTTGAACGTCAGTTCACATTTGTAGGTGGATCATCAGTGTTAGAGCTAAAATTAGCATGTTTAAAGTGATTTTCATGCTTCCAGGGGCCCAAAACACAAGATTTATGGAATGGTTAAAAGTGCATGAAAATGGCCAATTTACTCACTCTGAGTTCTCAAAAAGGGTTTCTTCACCCCGGGAAGTTAATTAAATACCATTTGGAGGCATTTAATGTTAGAGCAAAAACGGCTGATTTTCGACAAAAGAGATAACACCCCCCCATTACGTCATGCTTCAGAAATGTGGAAAATGGTCCGTTTTCAAATGTTTCATTTTTGAACGTCAGTTCACATTTGTAGATGGATCATCAGTGTTAGAGCTAAAAGTAGCATGTTTAAAGTGATTTTCATGCTTCCAGGGGCTCGGGAAGTTAATTAAATACCATTTGGAGGCATTTAATGTTCGAGCAAAAACGGCTGATTTTCGACAAAAGAGATAACACCCCCCCATTACGTCATGCTTCAGAAATGTGGAAAATGGTCCGTTTTCAAATGTTTTATTTTTGAACGTCAGTTCACATTTGTAGGTGGATCATCAGTGTTAGAGCTAAAATTAGCATGTTTAAAGTGATTTTCATGCTTCTAGGGGCTCGGGAAGTGAAATAAATACCATTTGGAGGCATTTAATGTTCGAGCAAAAAAGGCTGATTTTCCACAAAAGAGATAACACCCCCCCCCATTACGTCATGCTTCAGAAATGTGGAAAATGATCCGTTTTCAAATGTTTTATTTTTGAACGTCAGTTCACATTTGTAGGTGGATCATCAGTGTTAGAGCTAAAATTAGCATGTTTAAAGTGATTTTCATGCTTCCAGGGGCCCAAAACACAAGATTTATGGAATGGTTAAAAGTGCATGAAAATGGCCAATTTACTCACTCTGAGTTCTCAAAAAGGGTTTCTTCACCCCGGGAAGTTAATTAAATACCATTTGGAGGCATTTAATGTTAGAGCAAAAACGGCTGATTTTCGACAAAAGAGATAACACCCCCCCATTACGTCATGCTTCAGAAATGTGGAAAATGGTCCGTTTTCAAATGTTTCATTTTTGAACGTCAGTTCACATTTGTAGGTGGATCATCAGTGTTAGAGCTAAAATTAGCATGTTTAAAGTGATTTTCATGCTTCCAGGGGCTCAGGAAGTTAATTAAATACCATTTGGAGGCATTTAATGTTCGAGCAAAAACGGCTGATTTTCGACAAGAGAGATAACACCCCCCCATTACGTCATGCTTCAGAAATGTGGAAAATGGTCCGTTTTCAAATGTTTTATTTTTGAACGTCAGTTCACATTTGTAGGTGGATCATCAGTGTTAGAGCTAAAATTAGCATGTTTAAAGTGATTTTCATGCTTCCAGGGGCTCGGGAAGTTAATTAAATACCATTTGGAGGCATTTAATGTTAGAGCAAAAATGGCTGATTTTCGACAAAAGAGATAACACCCCCCCATTACGTCATGCTTCAGAAATGTGGAAAATGGTCCGTTTTCAAATGTTTTATTTTTGAACGTCAGTTCACATTTGTAGGTGGATCATCAGTGTTAGAGCTAAAATTAGCATGTTTAAAGTGATTTTCATGCTTCCAGGGGCTCGGGAAGTTAATTAAATACCATTTGGAGGCATTTAATGTTCGAGCAAAAACGGCTGATTTTCGACAAAAGAGATAACACCCCCCCATTACGTCATGCTTCAGAAATGTGGAAAATGGTCCGTTTTCAAATGTTTTATTTTTGAACGTCAGTTCACATTTGTAGGTGGATCATCAGTGTTAGAGCTAAAATTAGCATGTTTAAAGTGATTTTCATGCTTCCAGGGGCCCAAAACACAAGATTTATGGAATGGTTAAAAGTGCATGAAAATGGCCAATTTACTCACTCTGAGTTCTCAAAAAGGGTTTCTTCACCCCGGGAAGTTAATTAAATACCATTTGGAGGCATTTAATGTTAGAGCAAAAACGGCTGATTTTCGACAAAAGAGATAACACCCCCCCATTACGTCATGCTTCAGAAATGTGGAAAATGGTCGGTTTTCAAATGTTTCATTTTTGAACGTCAGTTCACATTTGTAGGTGGATCATCAGTGTTAGAGCTAAAATTAGCATGTTTAAAGTGATTTTCATGCTTCCAGGGGCTCGGGAAGTTAATTAAATACCATTTGGAGGCATTTAATGTTCGAGCAAAAACGGCTGATTTTCGACAAAAGAGATAACACCCCCCCATTACGTCATGCTTCAGAAATGTGGAAAATGGTCCGTTTTCAAATGTTTTATTTTTGAACGTCAGTTCACATTTGTAGGTGGATCATCAGTGTTAGAGCTAAAATTAGCATGTTTAAAGTGATTTTCATGCTTCCAGGGGCCCAAAACACAAGATTTATGGAATGGTTAAAAGTGCATGAAAATGGCCAATTTACTCACTCTGAGTTCTCAAAAAGGGTTTCTTCACCCCGGGAAGTTAATTAAATACCATTTGGAGGCATTTAATGTTAGAGCAAAAACGGCTGATTTTCGACAAAAGAGATAACACCCCCCCATTATGTCATGCTTCAGAAATGTGGAAAATGGTCTGTTTTCAAATGTTTTATTTTTGAACGTCAGTTCACATTTGTAGGTGGATCATCAGTGTTAGAGCTAAAATTAGCATGTTTAAAGTGATTTTCATGCTTCCAGGGGCTCGGGAAGTGAAATAAATACCATTTGGAGGCATTTAATGTTCGAGCAAAAACGGCTGATTTTCGACAAAAGAGATAACACCCCCCCATTACGTCATGCTTCAGAAATGTGGAAAATGGTCCGTTTTCAAATGTTTTATTTTTGAACGTCAGTTCACATTTGTAGGTGGATCATCAGTGTTAGAGCTAAAATTAGCATGTTTAAAGTGATTTTCATGCTTCCAGGGGCCCAAAACACAAGATTTATGGAATGGTTAAAAGTGCATGAAAATGGCCAATTTACTCACTCTGAGTTCTCAAAAAGGGTTTCTTCACCCCGGGAAGTTAATTAAATACCATTTGGAGGCATTTAATGTTCGAGCAAAAACGGCTGATTTTCGACAAAAGAGATAACACCCCCCCATTACGTCATGCTTCAGAAATGTGGAAAATGGTCCGTTTTCAAATGTTTTATTTTTGAACGTCAGTTCACATTTGTAGGTGGATCATCAGTGTTAGAGCTAAAATTAGCATGTTTAAAGTGATTTTCATGCTTCCAGGGGCCCAAAACACAAGATTTATGGAATGGTTAAAAGTGCATGAAAATGGCCAATTTACTCACTCTGAGTTCTCAAAAAGGGTTTCTTCACCCCGGGAAGTTAATTAAATACCATTTGGAGGCATTTAATGTTAGAGCAAAAACGGCTGATTTTAGACAAAAGAGATAACACCCCCCATTACGTCATGCTTCAGAAATGTGGAAAATGGTCCGTTTTCAAATGTTTCATTTTTGAACGTCAGTTCACATTTGTAGGTGGATCATCAGTGTTAGAGCTAAAATTAGCATGTTTAAAGTGATTTTCATGATTCCAGGGGCTCAGGAAGTTAATTAAATACCATTTGGAGGCATTTAATGTTCGAGCAAAAACGGCTGATTTTCGACAAGAGAGATAACACCCCCCCATTACGTCATGCTTCAGAAATGTGGAAAATGGTCCGTTTTCAAATGTTTTATTTTTGAACGTCAGTTCACATTTGTAGGTGGATCATCAGTGTTAGAGCTAAAATTAGCATGTTTAAAGTGATTTTCATGCTTCCAGGGGCTCGGGAAGTTAATTAAATACCATTTGGAGGCATTTAATGTTAGAGCAAAAATGGCTGATTTTCGACAAAAGAGATAACACCCCCCCATTACGTCATGCTTCAGAAATGTGGAAAATGGTCCGTTTTCAAATGTTTTATTTTTGAACGTCAGTTCACATTTGTAGGTGGATCATCAGTGTTAGAGCTAAAATTAGCATGTTTAAAGTGATTTTCATGCTTCCAGGGGCTCGGGAAGTTAATTAAATACCATTTGGAGGCATTTAATGTTCGAGCAAAAACGGCTGATTTTCGACAAAAGAGATAACACCCCCCCATTACGTCATGCTTCAGAAATGTGGAAAATGGTCCGTTTTCAAATGTTTTATTTTTGAACGTCAGTTCACATTTGTAGGTGGATCATCAGTGTTAGAGCTAAAATTAGCATGTTTAAAGTGATTTTCATGCTTCCAGGGGCCCAAAACACAAGATTTATGGAATGGTTAAAAGTGCATGAAAATGGCCAATTTACTCACTCTGAGTTCTCAAAAAGGGTTTCTTCACCCCGGGAAGTTAATTAAATACCATTTGGAGGCATTTAATGTTAGAGCAAAAACGGCTGATTTTCGACAAAAGAGATAACACCCCCCCATTACGTCATGCTTCAGAAATGTGGAAAATGGTCGGTTTTCAAATGTTTCATTTTTGAACGTCAGTTCACATTTGTAGGTGGATCATCAGTGTTAGAGCTAAAATTAGCATGTTTAAAGTGATTTTCATGCTTCCAGGGGCTCGGGAAGTTAATTAAATACCATTTGGAGGCATTTAATGTTCGAGCAAAAACGGCTGATTTTCGACAAAAGAGATAACACCCCCCCATTACGTCATGCTTCAGAAATGTGGAAAATGGTCCGTTTTCAAATGTTTTATTTTTGAACGTCAGTTCACATTTGTAGGTGGATCATCAGTGTTAGAGCTAAAATTAGCATGTTTAAAGTGATTTTCATGCTTCCAGGGGCTCGGGAAGTGAAATAAATACCATTTGGAGGCATTTAATGTTCGAGCAAAAAAGGCTGATTTTCCACAAAAGAGATAACACCCCCCCCATTACGTCATGCTTCAGAAATGTGGAAAATGGTCCATTTTCAAATGTTTTATTTTTGAACGTCAGTTCACATTTGTAGGTGGATCATCAGTGTTAGAGCTAAAATTAGCATGTTTAAAGTGATTTTCATGCATTCAGGGGCCCAAAACACAAGATTTATGGAATGGTTAAAAGTGCATGAAAATGGCCAATTTACTCACTCTGAGTTCTCAAAAAGGGTTTCTTCACCCCGGGAAGTTAATTAAATACCATTTGGAGGCATTTAATGTTAGAGCAAAAACGGCTGATTTTCGACAAAAGAGATAACACCCCCCCATTACGTCATGCTTCAGAAATGTGGAAAATGGTCCGTTTTCAAATGTTTTATTTTTGAACGTCAGTTCACATTTGTAGGTGGATCATCAGTGTTAGAGCTAAAATTAGCATGTTTAAAGTGATTTTCATGCTTCCAGGGGCTCGGGAAGTTAATTAAATACCATTTGGAGGCATTTAATGTTCGAGCAAAAACGGCTGATTTTCGACAAAAGAGACAACACCCCCCCATTACGTCATGCTTCAGAAATGTGGAAAATGGTCCGTTTTCAAATGTTTTATTTTTGAACGTCAGTTCACATTTGTAGGTGGATCATCAGTGTTAGAGCTAAAATTAGCATGTTTAAAGTGATTTTCATGCTTCCAGGGGCCCAAAACACAAGATTTATGGAATGGTTAAAAGTGCATGAAAATGGCCAATTTACTCACTCTGAGTTCTCAAAAAGGGTTTCTTCACCCCGGGAAGTTAATTAAATACCATTTGGAGGCATTTAATGTTAGAGCAAAAACGGCTGATTTTCGACTAAAGAGATAACACCCCCCCATTACGTCATGCTTCAGAAATGTGGAAAATGGTCCGTTTTCAAATGTTTCATTTTTGAACGTCAGTTCACATTTGTAGGTGGATCATCAGTGTTAGAGCTAAAATTAGCATGTTTAAAGTGATTTTCATGCTTCCAGGGGCTCGGGAAGTTAATTAAATACCATTTGGAGGCATTTAATGTTCGAGCAAAAACGGCTGATTTTCGACAAAAGAGATAACACCCCCCCATTACGTCATGCTTCAGAAATGTGGAAAATGGTCCGTTTTCAAATGTTTTATTTTTGAACGTCAGTTCACATTTGTAGGTGGATCATCAGTGTTAGAGCTAAAATTAGCATGTTTAAAGTGATTTTCATGCTTCCAGGGGCCCAAAACACAAGATTTATGGAATGGTTAAAAGTGCATGAAAATGGCCAATTTACTCACTCTGAGTTCTCAAAAAGGGTTTCTTCACCCCGGGAAGTTAATTAAATACCATTTGGAGGCATTTAATGTTAGAGCAAAAACGGCTGATTTTCGACAAAAGAGATAACACCCCCCCATTACGTCATGCTTCAGAAATGTGGAAAATGGTCCGTTTTCAAATGTTTTATTTTTGAACGTCAGTTCACATTTGTAGGTGGATCATCAGTGTTAGAGCTAAAATTAGCATGTTTAAAGTGATTTTCATGCTTCCAGGGGCTCGGGAAGTTAATTAAATACCATTTGGAGGCATTTAATGTTCGAGCAAAAACGGCTGATTTTCGACAAAAGAGATAACACCCCCCCATTACGTCATGCTTCAGAAATGTGGAAAATGGTCCGTTTTCAAATGTTTTATTCTTGAACGTCAGTTCACATTTGTAGGTGGATCATCAGTGTTAGAGCTAAAATTACCATGTTTAAAGTGATTTTCATGCTTCCAGGGGCCCAAAACACAAGATTTATGGAATGGTTAAAAGTGCATGAAAATGGCCAATTTACTCACTCTGAGTTCTCAAAAAGGGTTTCTTCACCCCGGGAAGTTAATTAAATACCATTTGGAGGCATTTAATGTTAGAGCAAAAACGGCTGATTTTCGACAAAAGAGATAACACCCCCCCATTACGTCATGCTTCAGAAATGTGGAAAATGGTCCGTTTTCAAATGTTTTATTTTTGAACGTCAGTTCACATTTGTAGGTGGATCATCAGTGTTAGAGCTAAAATTAGCATGTTTAAAGTGATTTTCATGCTTCCAGGGGCTCGGGAAGTGAAATAAATACCATTTGGAGGCATTTAATGTTCGAGCAAAAAAGGCTGATTTTCCACAAAAGAGATAACACCCCCCCATTACGTCATGCTTCAGAAATGTGGAAAATGGTCCATTTTCAAATGTTTTATTTTTGAACGTCAGTTCACATTTGTAGGTGGATCATCAGTGTTAGAGCTAAAATTAGCATGTTTAAAGTGATTTTCATGCATCCAGGGGCCCAAAACACAAGATTTATGGAATGGTTAAAAGTGCATGAAAATGGCCAATTTACTCACTCTGAGTTCTCAAAAAGGGTTTCTTCACCCCGGGAAGTTAATTAAATACCATTTGGAGGCATTTAATGTTAGAGCAAAAACGGCTGATTTTCGACAAAAGAGATAACACCCCCCCATTACGTCATGCTTCAGAAATGTGGAAAATGGTCCGTTTTCAAATGTTTTATTTTTGAACGTCAGTTCACATTTGTAGGTGGATCATCAGTGTTAGAGCTAAAATTAGCATGTTTAAAGTGATTTTCATGCTTCCAGGGGCTCGGGAAGTTAATTAAATACCATTTGGAGGCATTTAATGTTCGAGCAAAAACGGCTGATTTTCGACAAAAGAGACAACACCCCCCCATTACGTCATGCTTCAGAAATGTGGAAAATGGTCCGTTTTCAAATGTTTTATTTTTGAACGTCAGTTCACATTTGTAGGTGGATCATCAGTGTTAGAGCTAAAATTAGCATGTTTAAAGTGATTTTCATGCTTCCAGGGGCCCAAAACACAAGATTTATGGAATGGTTAAAAGTGCATGAAAATGGCCAATTTACTCACTCTGAGTTCTCAAAAAGGGTTTCTTCACCCCGGGAAGTTAATTAAATACCATTTGGAGGCATTTAATGTTAGAGCAAAAATGGCTGATTTTCGACAAAAGAGATAACACCCCCCCATTACGTCATGCTTCAGAAATGTGGAAAATGGTCCGTTTTCAAATGTTTCATTTTTGAACGTCAGTTCACATTTGTAGGTGGATCATCAGTGTTAGAGCTAAAATTAGCATGTTTAAAGTGATTTTCATGCTTCCAGGGGCTCGGGAAGTTAATTAAATACCATTTGGAGGCATTTAATGTTCGAGCAAAAACGGCTGATTTTCGACAAAAGAGATAACACCCCCCCATTACGTCATGCTTCAGAAATGTGGAAAATGGTCCGTTTTCAAATGTTTTATTTTTGAACGTCAGTTCACATTTGTAGGTGGATCATCAATGTTAGAGCTAAAATTAGCATGTTTAAAGTGATTTTCATGCATCCAGTGGCCCAAAACACAAGATTTATGGAATGGTTAAAAGTGCATGAAAATGGCCAATTTACTCACTCTGAGTTCTCAAAAAGGGTTTCTTCACCCCGGGAAGTTAATTAAATACCATTTGGAGGCATTTAATGTTAGAGCAAAAACGGCTGATTTTCGACAAAAGAGATAACACCCCCCCATTACGTCATGCTTCAGAAATGTGGAAAATGGTCCGTTTTCAAATGTTTTATTTTTGAACGTCAGTTCACATTTGTAGGTGGATCATCAGTGTTAGAGCTAAAATTAGCATGTTTAAAGTGATTTTCATGCTTCCAGGGGCTCGGGAAGTTAATTAAATACCATTTGGAGGCATTTAATGTTCGAGCAAAAACGGCTGATTTTCGACAAAAGAGACAACACCCCCCCATTACGTCATGCTTCAGAAATGTGGAAAATGGTCCGTTTTCAAATGTTTTATTTTTGAACGTCAGTTCACATTTGTAGGTGGATCATCAGTGTTAGAGCTAAAATTAGCATGTTTAAAGTGATTTTCATGCTTCCAGGGGCCCAAAACACAAGATTTATGGAATGGTTAAAAGTGCATGAAAATGGCCAATTTACCCACTCTGAGTTCTCAAAAAGGGTTTCTTCACCCCGGGAAGTTAATTAAATACCATTTGGAGGCATTTAATGTTAGAGCAAAAACGGCTGATTTTCGACAAAAGAGATAACACCCCCCCATTACGTCATGCTTCAGAAATGTGGAAAATGGTCCGTTTTCAAATGTTTCATTTTTGAACGTCAGTTCACATTTGTAGGTGGATCATCAGTGTTAGAGCTAAAATTAGCATGTTTAAAGTGATTTTCATGCTTCCAGGGGCTCGGGAAGTTAATTAAATACCATTTGGAGGCATTTAATGTTCGAGCAAAAACGGCTGATTTTCGACAAAAGAGATAACACCCCCCATTACGTCATGCTTCAGAAATGTGGAAAATGGTCCGTTTTCAAATGTTTTATTTTTGAACGTCAGTTCACATTTGTAGGTGGATCATCAGTGTTAGAGCTAAAATTAGCATGTTTAAAGTGATTTTCATGCTTCCAGGGGCTCGGGAAGTGAAATAAATACCATTTGGAGGCATTTAATGTTCGAGCAAAAAAGGCTGATTTTCCACAAAAGAGATAACACCCCCCCATTACGTCATGCTTCAGAAATGTGGAAAATGGTCCGTTTTCAAATGTTTTATTTTTGAACGTCAGTTCACATTTGTAGGTGGATCATCAGTGTTGAGCTAAAATTAGCATGTTTAAAGTGATTTTCATGCTTCCAGGGGCCCAAAACACAAGATTTATGGAATGGTTAAAAGTGCATGAAAATGGCCAATTTACTCACTCTGAGTTCTCAAAAAGGGTTTCTTCACCCCGGGAAGTTAATTAAATACCATTTGGAGGCATTTAATGTTAGAGCAAAAACGGCTGATTTTCGACAAAAGAGATAACACCCCCCCATTACGTCATGCTTCAGAAATGTGGAAAATGGTCCGTTTTCAAATGTTTCATTTTTGAACGTCAGTTCACATTTGTAGGTGGATCATCAGTGTTAGAGCTAAAATTAGCATGTTTAAAGTGATTTTCATGCTTCCAGGGGCTCGGGAAGTTAATTAAATACCATTTGGAGGCATTTAATGTTCGAGCAAAAACGGCTGATTTTCGACAAAAGAGATAACACCCCCCCATTACGTCATGCTTCAGAAATGTGGAAAATGGTCCGTTTTCAAATGTTTTATTTTTGAACGTCAGTTCACATTTGTAGGTGGATCATCAGTGTTAGAGCTAAAATTAGCATGTTTAAAGTGATTTTCATGCTTCCAGGGGCTCGGGAAGTGAAATAAATACCATTTGGAGGCATTTAATGTTCGAGCAAAAAAGGCTGATTTTCCACAAAAGAGATAACACCCCCCCATTACGTCATGCTTCAGAAATGTGGAAAATGGTCCATTTTCAAATGTTTTATTTTTGAACGTCAGTTCACATTTGTAGGTGGATCATCAGTGTTAGAGCTAAAATTAGCATGTTTAAAGTGATTTTCATGCATTCAGGGGCCCAAAACACAAGATTTATGGAATGGTTAAAAGTGCATGAAAATGGCCAATTTACTCACTCTGAGTTCTCAAAAAGGGTTTCTTCACCCCGGGAAGTTAATTAAATACCATTTGGAGGCATTTAATGTTAGAGCAAAAACGGCTGATTTTCGACAAAAGAGATAACACCCCCCCATTACGTCATGCTTCAGAAATGTGGAAAATGGTCCGTTTTCAAATGTTTTATTTTTGAACGTCAGTTCACATTTGTAGGTGGATCATCAGTGTTAGAGCTAAAATTAGCATGTTTAAAGTGATTTTCATGCTTCCAGGGGCTCGGGAAGTTAATTAAATACCATTTGGAGGCATTTAATGTTCGAGCAAAAACGGCTGATTTTCGACAAAAGAGACAACACCCCCCCATTACGTCATGCTTCAGAAATGTGGAAAATGGTCCGTTTTCAAATGTTTTATTTTTGAACGTCAGTTCACATTTGTAGGTGGATCATCAGTGTTAGAGCTAAAATTAGCATGTTTAAAGTGATTTTCATGCTTCCAGGGGCCCAAAACACAAGATTTATGGAATGGTTAAAAGTGCATGAAAATGGCCAATTTACTCACTCTGAGTTCTCAAAAAGGGTTTCTTCACCCCGGGAAGTTAATTAAATACCATTTGGAGGCATTTAATGTTAGAGCAAAAACGGCTGATTTTCGACTAAAGAGATAACACCCCCCCATTACGTCATGCTTCAGAAATGTGGAAAATGGTCCGTTTTCAAATGTTTCATTTTTGAACGTCAGTTCACATTTGTAGGTGGATCATCAGTGTTAGAGCTAAAATTAGCATGTTTAAAGTGATTTTCATGCTTCCAGGGGCTCGGGAAGTTAATTAAATACCATTTGGAGGCATTTAATGTTCGAGCAAAAACGGCTGATTTTCGACAAAAGAGATAACACCCCCCCATTACGTCATGCTTCAGAAATGTGGAAAATGGTCCGTTTTCAAATGTTTTATTTTTGAACGTCAGTTCACATTTGTAGGTGGATCATCAGTGTTAGAGCTAAAATTAGCATGTTTAAAGTGATTTTCATGCTTCCAGGGGCCCAAAACACAAGATTTATGGAATGGTTAAAAGTGCATGAAAATGGCCAATTTACTCATTCTGAGTTCTCAAAAAGGGTTTCTTCACCCCGGGAAGTTAATTAAATACCATTTGGAGGCATTTAATGTTAGAGCAAAAACGGCTGATTTTCGACAAAAGAGATAACACCCCCCCATTACGTCATGCTTCAGAAATGTGGAAAATGGTCCGTTTTCAAATGTTTTATTTTTGAACGTCAGTTCACATTTGTAGGTGGATCATCAGTGTTAGAGCTAAAATTAGCATGTTTAAAGTGATTTTCATGCTTCCAGGGGCTCGGGAAGTTAATTAAATACCATTTGGAGGCATTTAATGTTCGAGCAAAAACGGCTGATTTTCGACAAAAGAGATAACACCCCCCCATTACGTCATGCTTCAGAAATGTGGAAAATGGTCCGTTTTCAAATGTTTTATTCTTGAACGTCAGTTCACATTTGTAGGTGGATCATCAGTGTTAGAGCTAAAATTAGCATGTTTAAAGTGATTTTCATGCTTCCAGGGGCCCAAAACACAAGATTTATGGAATGGTTAAAAGTGCATGAAAATGGCCAATTTACTCACTCTGAGTTCTCAAAAAGGGTTTCTTCACCCCGGGAAGTTAATTAAATACCATTTGGAGGCATTTAATGTTAGAGCAAAAACGGCTGATTTTCGACAAAAGAGATAACACCCCCCCATTACGTCATGCTTCAGAAATGTGGAAAATGGTCCGTTTTCAAATGTTTTATTTTTGAACGTCAGTTCACATTTGTAGGTGGATCATCAGTGTTAGAGCTAAAATTAGCATGTTTAAAGTGATTTTCATGCTGCCAGGGGCTCGGGAAGTGAAATAAATACCATTTGGAGGCATTTAATGTTCGAGCAAAAAAGGCTGATTTTCCACAAAAGAGATAACACCCCCCCATTACGTCATGCTTCAGAAATGTGGAAAATGGTCCATTTTCAAATGTTTTATTTTTGAACGTCAGTTCACATTTGTAGGTGGATCATCAGTGTTAGAGCTAAAATTAGCATGTTTAAAGTGATTTTCATGCATCCAGGGGCCCAAAACACAAGATTTATGGAATGGTTAAAAGTGCATGAAAATGGCCAATTTACTCACTCTGAGTTCTCAAAAAGGGTTTCTTCACCCCGGGAAGTTAATTAAATACCATTTGGAGGCATTTAATGTTAGAGCAAAAACGGCTGATTTTCGACAAAAGAGATAACACCCCCCCCATTACGTCATGCTTCAGAAATGTGGAAAATGGTCCGTTTTCAAATGTTTTATTTTTGAACGTCAGTTCACATTTGTAGGTGGATCATCAGTGTTAGAGCTAAAATTAGCATGTTTAAAGTGATTTTCATGCTTCCAGGGGCTCGGGAAGTTAATTAAATACCATTTGGAGGCATTTAATGTTCGAGCAAAAACGGCTGATTTTCGACAAAAGAGACAACACCCCCCCATTACGTCATGCTTCAGAAATGTGGAAAATGGTCCGTTTTCAAATGTTTTATTTTTGAACGTCAGTTCACATTTGTAGGTGGATCATCAGTGTTAGAGCTAAAATTAGCATGTTTAAAGTGATTTTCATGCTTCCAGGGGCCCAAAACACAAGATTTATGGAATGGTTAAAAGTGCATGAAAATGGCCAATTTACTCACTCTGAGTTCTCAAAAAGGGTTTCTTCACCCCGGGAAGTTAATTAAATACCATTTGGAGGCATTTAATGTTAGAGCAAAAACGGCTGATTTTCGACAAAAGAGATAACACCCCCCCATTACGTCATGCTTCAGAAATGTGGAAAATGGTCCGTTTTCAAATGTTTCATTTTTGAACGTCAGTTCACATTTGTAGGTGGATCATCAGTGTTAGAGCTAAAATTAGCATGTTTAAAGTGATTTTCATGCTTCCAGGGGCTCGGGAAGTTAATTAAATACCATTTGGAGGCATTTAATGTTCGAGCAAAAACGGCTGATTTTCGACAAAAGAGATAACACCCCCCCATTACGTCATGCTTCAGAAATGTGGAAAATGGTCCGTTTTCAAATGTTTTATTTTTGAACGTCAGTTCACATTTGTAGGTGGATCATCAATGTTAGAGCTAAAATTAGCATGTTTAAAGTGATTTTCATGCATCCAGTGGCCCAAAACACAAGATTTATGGAATGGTTAAAAGTGCATGAAAATGGCCAATTTACTCACTCTGAGTTCTCAAAAAGGGTTTCTTCACCCCGGGAAGTTAATTAAATACCATTTGGAGGCATTTAATGTTAGAGCAAAAACGGCTGATTTTCGACAAAAGAGATAACACCCCCCCATTACGTCATGCTTCAGAAATGTGGAAAATGGTCCGTTTTCAAATGTTTTATTTTTGAACGTCAGTTCACATTTGTAGGTGGATCATCAGTGTTAGAGCTAAAATTAGCATGTTTAAAGTGATTTTCATGCTTCCAGGGGCTCGGGAAGTTAATTAAATACCATTTGGAGGCATTTAATGTTCGAGCAAAAACGGCTGATTTTCGACAAAAGAGACAACACCCCCCCATTACGTCATGCTTCAGAAATGTGGAAAATGGTCCGTTTTCAAATGTTTTATTTTTGAACGTCAGTTCACATTTGTAGGTGGATCATCAGTGTTAGAGCTAAAATTAGCATGTTTAAAGTGATTTTCATGCTTCCAGGGGCCCAAAACACAAGATTTATGGAATGGTTAAAAGTGCATGAAAATGGCCAATTTACCCACTCTGAGTTCTCAAAAAGGGTTTCTTCACCCCGGGAAGTTAATTAAATACCATTTGGAGGCATTTAATGTTAGAGCAAAAACGGCTGATTTTCGACAAAAGAGATAACACCCCCCCATTACGTCATGCTTCAGAAATGTGGAAAATGGTCCGTTTTCAAATGTTTCATTTTTGAACGTCAGTTCACATTTGTAGGTGGATCATCAGTGTTAGAGCTAAAATTAGCATGTTTAAAGTGATTTTCATGCTTCCAGGGGCTCGGGAAGTTAATTAAATACCATTTGGAGGCATTTAATGTTCGAGCAAAAACGGCTGATTTTCGACAAAAGAGATAACACCCCCCATTACGTCATGCTTCAGAAATGTGGAAAATGGTCCGTTTTCAAATGTTTTATTTTTGAACGTCAGTTCACATTTGTAGGTGGATCATCAGTGTTAGAGCTAAAATTAGCATGTTTAAAGTGATTTTCATGCTTCCAGGGGCTCGGGAAGTGAAATAAATACCATTTGGAGGCATTTAATGTTCGAGCAAAAAAGGCTGATTTTCCACAAAAGAGATAACACCCCCCCATTACGTCATGCTTCAGAAATGTGGAAAATGGTCCGTTTTCAAATGTTTTATTTTTTAACGTCAGTTCACATTTGTAGGTGGATCATCAGTGTTAGAGCTAAAATTAGCATGTTTAAAGTGATTTTCATGCTTCCAGGGGCCCAAAACACAAGATTTATGGAATGGTTAAAAGTGCATGAAAATGGCCAATTTACTCACTCTGAGTTCTCAAAAAGGGTTTCTTCACCCCGGGAAGTTAATTAAATACCATTTGGAGGCATTTAATGTTAGAGCAAAAACGGCTGATTTTCGACAAAAGAGATAACACCCCCCCATTACGTCATGCTTCAGAAATGTGGAAAATGGTCCGTTTTCAAATGTTTCATTTTTGAACGTCAGTTCACATTTGTAGGTGGATCATCAGTGTTAGAGCTAAAATTAGCATGTTTAAAGTGATTTTCATGCTTCCAGGGGCTCGGGAAGTGAAATAAATACCATTTGGAGGCATTTAATGTTCGAGCAAAAACGGCTGATTTTCGACAAAAGAGATAACACCCCCCCATTACGTCATGCTTCAGAAATGTGGAAAATGGTCCGTTTTCAAATGTTTCATTTTTGAACGTCAGTTCACATTTGTAGGTGGATCATCAGTGTTAGAGCTAAAATTAGCATGTTTAAAGTGATTTTCATGCTTCCAGGGGCCCAAAACACAAGATTTATGGAATGGTTAAAAGTGCATGAAAATGGCCAATTTACTCACTCTGAGTTCTCAAAAAGGGTTTCTTCACCCCGGGAAGTTAATTAAATACCATTTGGAGGCATTTAATGTTAGAGCAAAAACGGCTGATTTTCGACAAAAGAGATAACACCCCCCCATTACGTCATGCTTCAGAAATGTGGAAAATGGTCCGTTTTCAAATGTTTTATTTTTGAACGTCAGTTCACATTTGTAGGTGGATCATCAGTGTTAGAGCTAAAATTAGCATGTTTAAAGTGATTTTCATGCTTCCAGGGGCCCAAAACACAAGATTTATGGAATGGTTAAAAGTGCATGAAAATGGCCAATTTACTCACTCTGAGTTCTCAAAAAGGGTTTCTTCACCCCGGGAAGTTAATTAAATACCATTTGGAGGAATTTAATGTTCGAGCAAAAACGGCTGATTTTCGACAAAAGAGATAACACCCCCCCATTACGTCATGCTTCAGAAATGTGGAAAATGGTCCGTTTTCAAATGTTTTATTTTTGAACGTCAGTTCACATTTGTAGGTGGATCATCAGTGTTAGAGCTAAAATTAGCATGTTTAAAGTGATTTTCATGCTTCCAGGGGCCCAAAACACAAGATTTATGGAATGGTTAAAAGTGCATGAAAATGGCCAATTTACTCACTCTGAGTTCTCAAAAAGGGTTTCTTCACCCCGGGAAGTTAATTAAATACCATTTGGAGGCATTTAATGTTAGAGCAAAAACGGCTGATTTTCGACAAAAGAGATAACACCCCCCCATTACGTCATGCTTCAGAAATGTGGAAAATGGTCCGTTTTCAAATGTTTCATTTTTGAACGTCAGTTCACATTTGTAGATGGATCATCAGTGTTAGAGCTAAAAGTAGCATGTTTAAAGTGATTTTCATGCTTCCAGGGGCTCGGGAAGTTAATTAAATACCATTTGGAGGCATTTAATGTTCGAGCAAAAACGGCTGATTTTCGACAAAAGAGATAACACCCCCCCATTACGTCATGCTTCAGAAATGTGGAAAATGGTCCGTTTTCAAATGTTTTATTTTTGAACGTCAGTTCACATTTGTAGGTGGATCATCAGTGTTAGAGCTAAAATTAGCATGTTTAAAGTGATTTTCATGCTTCCAGGGGCTCGGGAAGTGAAATAAATACCATTTGGAGGCATTTAATGTTCGAGCAAAAAAGGCTGATTTTCCACAAAAGAGATAACACCCCCCCCATTACGTCATGCTTCAGAAATGTGGAAAATGGTCCGTTTTCAAATGTTTTATTTTTGAACGTCAGTTCACATTTGTAGGTGGATCATCAGTGTTAGAGCTAAAATTAGCATGTTTAAAGTGATTTTCATGCTTCCAGGGGCCCAAAACACAAGATTTATGGAATGGTTAAAAGTGCATGAAAATGGCCAATTTACTCACTCTGAGTTCTCAAAAAGGGTTTCTTCACCCCGGGAAGTTAATTAAATACCATTTGGAGGCATTTAATGTTAGAGCAAAAACGGCTGATTTTCGACAAAAGAGATAACACCCCCCCATTACGTCATGCTTCAGAAATGTGGAAAATGGTCCGTTTTCAAATGTTTCATTTTTGAACGTCAGTTCACATTTGTAGGTGGATCATCAGTGTTAGAGCTAAAATTAGCATGTTTAAAGTGATTTTCATGCTTCCAGGGGCTCGGGAAGTTAATTAAATACCATTTGGAGGCATTTAATGTTCGAGCAAAAACGGCTGATTTTCGACAAAAGAGATAACACCCCCCCATTACGTCATGCTTCAGAAATGTGGAAAATGGTCCGTTTTCAAATGTTTTATTTTTGAACGTCAGTTCACATTTGTAGGTGGATCATCAGTGTTAGAGCTAAAATTAGCATGTTTAAAGTGATTTTCATGCTTCCAGGGGCCCAAAACACAAGATTTATGGAATGGTTAAAAGTGCATGAAAATGGCCAATTTACTCACTCTGAGTTCTCAAAAAGGGTTTCTTCACCCCGGGAAGTTAATTAAATACCATTTGGAGGCATTTAATGTTAGAGCAAAAACGGCTGATTTTCGACAAAAGAGATAACACCCCCCCATTACGTCATGCTTCAGAAATGTGGAAAATGGTCCGTTTTCAAATGTTTCATTTTTGAACGTCAGTTCACATTTGTAGGTGGATCATCAGTGTTAGAGCTAAAATTAGCATGTTTAAAGTGATTTTCATGCTTCCAGGGGCTCGGGAAGTTAATTAAATACCATTTGGAGGCATTTAATGTTCGAGCAAAAACGGCTGATTTTCGACAAAAGAGATAACACCCCCCCATTACGTCTTGCTTCAGAAATGTGGAAAATGGTCCGTTTTCAAATGTTTTATTTTTGAACGTCAGTTCACATTTGTAGGTGGATCATCAGTGTTAGAGCTAAAATTAGCATGTTTAAAGTGATTTTCATGCTTCCAGGGAGTCGGGAAGTGAAATAAATACCATTTGGAGGCATTTAATGTTCGAGCAAAAAAGGCTGATTTTCCACAAAAGAGATAACACCCCCCCATTACGTCATGCTTCAGAAATGTGGAAAATGGTCCGTTTTCAAATGTTTTATTTTTGAACGTCAGTTCACATTTGTAGGTGGATCATCAGTGTTAGAGCTAAAATTAGCATGTTTAAAGTGATTTTCATGCTTCCAGGGGCCCAAAACACAAGATTTATGGAATGGTTAAAAAGGGTTTCTTCACCCCGGGAAGTTAATTAAATACCATTTGGAGGCATTTAATGTTAGAGCAAAAACGGCTGATTTTCGACAAAAGAGATAACACCCCCCCATTACGTCATGCTTCAGAAATGTGGAAAATGGTCCGTTTTCAAATGTTTCATTTTTGAACGTCAGTTCACATTTGTAGGTGGATCATCAGTGTTAGAGCTAAAATTAGCATGTTTAAAGTGATTTTCATGCTTCCAGGGGCTCGGGAAGTTAATTAAATACCATTTGGAGGCATTTAATGTTCGAGCAAAAACGGCTGATTTTCGACAAAAGAGATAACACCCCCCCATTACGTCATGCTTCAGAAATGTGGAAAATGGTCCGTTTTCAAATGTTTTATTTTTGAACGTCAGTTCACATTTGTAGGTGGATCATCAGTGTTAGAGCTAAAATTAGCATGTTTAAAGTTATTTTCATGCTTCCAGGGGCCCAAAACACAAGATTTATGGAATGGTTAAAAGTGCATGAAAATGGCCAATTTACTCACTCTGAGTTCTCAAAAAGGGTTTCTTCACCCCGGGAAGTTAATTAAATACCATTTGGAGGCATTTAATGTTAGAGCAAAAACGGCTGATTTTCGACAAAAGAGATAACACCCCCCCATTACGTCATGCTTCGGAAATGTGGAAAATGGTCCGTTTTCAAATGTTTTATTTTTCAACGTCAGTTCACATTTGTAGGTGGATCATCAGTGTTAGAGCTAAAATTAGCATGTTTAAAGTGATTTTCATGCTTCCAGGGGCTCGGGAAGTTAATTAAATACCATTTGGAGGCATTTAATGTTCGAGCAAAAACGGCTGATTTTCGACAAAAGAGATAACACCCCCCCATTACGTCATGCTTCAGAAATGTGGAAAATGGTCCGTTTTCAAATGTTTTATTTTTGAACGTCAGTTCACATTTGTAGGTGGATCATCAGTGTTAGAGCTAAAATTAGCATGTTTAAAGTGATTTTCATGCTTCCAGGGGCCCAAAACACAAGATTTATGCAATGGTTAAAAGTGCATGAAAATGGCCAATTTACTCACTCTGAGTTCTGAAAAAGGGTTTCTTCACCCCGGGAAGTTAATTAAATACCATTTGGAGGCATTTAATGTTAGAGCAAAAACGGCTGATTTTCGACAAAAGAGATAACACCCCCCCATTACGTCATGCTTCAGAAATGTGGAAAATGGTCCGTTTTCAAATGTTTTATTTTTGAACGTCAGTTCACATTTGTAGGTGGATCATCAGTGTTAGAGCTAAAATTAGCATGTTTAAAGTGATTTTCATGCTTCCAGGGGCTCGGGAAGTGAAATAAATACCATTTGGAGGCATTTAATGTTCGAGCAAAAAAGGCTGATTTTCCACAAAAGAGATAACACCCCCCCATTACGTCATGCTTCAGAAATGTGGAAAATGGTCCGTTTTCAAATGTTTTATTTTTGAACGTCAGTTCACATTTGTAGGTGGATCATCAGTGTTAGAGCTAAAATTAGCATGTTTAAAGTGATTTTCATGCTTCCAGGGGCCCAAAACACAAGATTTATGGAATGGTTAAAAGTGCATGAAAATGGCCAATTTACTCACTCTGAGTTCTCAAAAAGGGTTTCTTCACCCCGGGAAGTTAATTAAATACCATTTGGAGGCATTTAATGTTCGAGCAAAAACGGCTGATTTTCGACAAGAGAGATAACACCCCCCCATTACGTCATGCTTCAGAAATGTGGAAAATGGTCCGTTTTCAAATGTTTTATTTTTGAACGTCAGTTCACATTTGTAGGTGGATCATCAGTGTTAGAGCTAAAATTAGCATGTTTAAAGTGATTTTCATGCTTCCAGGGGCTCGGGAAGTTAATTAAATACCATTTGGAGGCATTTAATGTTAGAGCAAAAATGGCTGATTTTCGACAAAAGAGATAACACCCCCCCATTACGTCATGCTTCAGAAATGTGGAAAATGGTCCGTTTTCAAATGTTTTATTTTTGAACGTCAGTTCACATTTGTAGGTGGATCATCAGTGTTAGAGCTAAAATTAGCATGTTTAAAGTGATTTTCATGCTTCCAGGGGCTCGGGAAGTTAATTAAATACCATTTGGAGGCATTTAATGTTCGAGCAAAAACGGCTGATTTTCGACAAAAGAGATAACACCCCCCCATTACGTCATGCTTCAGAAATGTGGAAAATGGTCCGTTTTCAAATGTTTTATTTTTGAACGTCAGTTCACATTTGTAGGTGGATCATCAGTGTTAGAGCTAAAATTAGCATGTTTAAAGTGATTTTCATGCTTCCAGGGGCCCAAAACACAAGATTTATGGAATGGTTAAAAGTGCATGAAAATGGCCAATTTACTCACTCTGAGTTCTCAAAAAGGGTTTCTTCACCCCGGGAAGTTAATTAAATACCATTTGGAGGAATTTAATGTTCGAGCAAAAACGGCTGATTTTCGACAAAAGAGATAACACCCCCCCATTACGTCATGCTTCAGAAATGTGGAAAATGGTCCGTTTTCAAATGTTTTATTTTTGAACGTCAGTTCACATTTGTAGGTGGATCATCAGTGTTAGAGCTAAAATTAGCATGTTTAAAGTGATTTTCATGCTTCCAGGGGCCCAAAACACAAGATTTATGGAATGGTTAAAAGTGCATGAAAATGGCCAATTTACTCACTCTGAGTTCTCAAAAAGGGTTTCTTCACCCCGGGAAGTTAATTAAATACCATTTGGAGGCATTTAATGTTAGAGCAAAAACGGCTGATTTTCGACAAAAGAGATAACACCCCCCCATTACGTCATGCTTCAGAAATGTGGAAAATGGTCCGTTTTCAAATGTTTCATTTTTGAACGTCAGTTCACATTTGTAGATGGATCATCAGTGTTAGAGCTAAAAGTAGCATGTTTAAAGTGATTTTCATGCTTCCAGGGGCTCGGGAAGTTAATTAAATACCATTTGGAGGCATTTAATGTTCGAGCAAAAACGGCTGATTTTCGACAAAAGAGATAACACCCCCCCATTACGTCATGCTTCAGAAATGTGGAAAATGGTCCGTTTTCAAATGTTTTATTTTTGAACGTCAGTTCACATTTGTAGGTGGATCATCAGTGTTAGAGCTAAAATTAGCATGTTTAAAGTGATTTTCATGCTTCCAGGGGCTCGGGAAGTGAAATAAATACCATTTGGAGGCATTTAATGTTCGAGCAAAAAAGGCTGATTTTCCACAAAAGAGATAACACCCCCCCCATTACGTCATGCTTCAGAAATGTGGAAAATGGTCCGTTTTCAAATGTTTTATTTTTGAACGTCAGTTCACATTTGTAGGTGGATCATCAGTGTTAGAGCTAAAATTAGCATGTTTAAAGTGATTTTCATGCTTCCAGGGGCCCAAAACACAAGATTTATGGAATGGTTAAAAGTGCATGAAAATGGCCAATTTACTCACTCTGAGTTCTCAAAAAGGGTTTCTTCACCCCGGGAAGTTAATTAAATACCATTTGGAGGCATTTAATGTTAGAGCAAAAACGGCTGATTTTCGACAAAAGAGATAACACCCCCCCATTACGTCATGCTTCAGAAATGTGGAAAATGGTCCGTTTTCAAATGTTTCATTTTTGAACGTCAGTTCACATTTGTAGGTGGATCATCAGTGTTAGAGCTAAAATTAGCATGTTTAAAGTGATTTTCATGCTTCCAGGGGCTCGGGAAGTTAATTAAATACCATTTGGAGGCATTTAATGTTCGAGCAAAAACGGCTGATTTTCGACAAAAGAGATAACACCCCCCCATTACGTCATGCTTCAGAAATGTGGAAAATGGTCCGTTTTCAAATGTTTTATTTTTGAACGTCAGTTCACATTTGTAGGTGGATCATCAGTGTTAGAGCTAAAATTAGCATGTTTAAAGTGATTTTCATGCTTCCAGGGGCCCAAAACACAAGATTTATGGAATGGTTAAAAGTGCATGAAAATGGCCAATTAACTCACTCTGAGTTCTCAAAAAGGGTTTCTTCACCCCGGGAAGTTAATTAAATACCATTTGGAGGCATTTAATGTTAGAGCAAAAACGGCTGATTTTCGACAAAAGAGATAACACCCCCCCATTACGTCATGCTTCAGAAATGTGGAAAATGGTCCGTTTTCAAATGTTTCATTTTTGAACGTCAGTTCACATTTGTAGGTGGATCATCAGTGTTAGAGCTAAAATTAGCATGTTTAAAGTGATTTTCATGCTTCCAGGGGCTCGGGAAGTTAATTAAATACCATTTGGAGGCATTTAATGTTCGAGCAAAAACGGCTGATTTTCGACAAAAGAGATAACACCCCCCCATTACGTCTTGCTTCAGAAATGTGGAAAATGGTCCGTTTTCAAATGTTTTATTTTTGAACGTCAGTTCACATTTGTAGGTGGATCATCAGTGTTAGAGCTAAAATTAGCATGTTTAAAGTGATTTTCATGCTTCCAGGGAGTCGGGAAGTGAAATAAATACCATTTGGAGGCATTTAATGTTCGAGCAAAAAAGGCTGATTTTCCACAAAAGAGATAACACCCCCCCATTACGTCATGCTTCAGAAATGTGGAAAATGGTCCGTTTTCAAATGTTTTATTTTTGAACGTCAGTTCACATTTGTAGGTGGATCATCAGTGTTAGAGCTAAAATTAGCATGTTTAAAGTGATTTTCATGCTTCCAGGGGCCCAAAACACAAGATTTATGGAATGGTTAAAAGTGCATGAAAATGGCCAATTTACTCACTCTGAGTTCTCAAAAAGGGTTTCTTCACCCCGGGAAGTTAATTAAATACCATTTGGAGGCATTTAATGTTCGAGCAAAAACGGCTGATTTTCGACAAAAGAGATAACACCCCCCCATTACGTCATGCTTCAGAAATGTGGAAAATGGTCCGTTTTCAAATGTTTTATTTTTGAACGTCAGTTCACATTTGTAGGTGGATCATCAGTGTTAGAGCTAAAATTAGCATGTTTAAAGTGATTTTCATGCTTCCAGGGGCCCAAAACACAAGATTTATGGAATGGTTAAAAAGGGTTTCTTCACCCCGGGAAGTTAATTAAATACCATTTGGAGGCATTTAATGTTAGAGCAAAAACGGCTGATTTTCGACAAAAGAGATAACACCCCCCCATTACGTCATGCTTCAGAAATGTGGAAAATGGTCCGTTTTCAAATGTTTCATTTTTGAACGTCAGTTCACATTTGTAGGTGGATCATCAGTGTTAGAGCTAAAATTAGCATGTTTAAAGTGATTTTCATGCTTCCAGGGGCTCGGGAAGTTAATTAAATACCATTTGGAGGCATTTAATGTTCGAGCAAAAACGGCTGATTTTCGACAAAAGAGATAACACCCCCCCATTACGTCATGCTTCAGAAATGTGGAAAATGGTCCGTTTTCAAATGTTTTATTTTTGAACGTCAGTTCACATTTGTAGGTGGATCATCAGTGTTAGAGCTAAAATTAGCATGTTTAAAGTTATTTTCATGCTTCCAGGGGCCCAAAACACAAGATTTATGGAATGGTTAAAAGTGCATGAAAATGGCCAATTTACTCACTCTGAGTTCTCAAAAAGGGTTTCTTCACCCCGGGAAGTTAATTAAATACCATTTGGAGGCATTTAATGTTAGAGCAAAAACGGCTGATTTTCGACAAAAGAGATAACACCCCCCCATTACGTCATGCTTCGGAAATGTGGAAAATGGTCCGTTTTCAAATGTTTTATTTTTCAACGTCAGTTCACATTTGTAGGTGGATCATCAGTGTTAGAGCTAAAATTAGCATGTTTAAAGTGATTTTCATGCTTCCAGGGGCTCGGGAAGTTAATTAAATACCATTTGGAGGCATTTAATGTTCGAGCAAAAACGGCTGATTTTCGACAAAAGAGATAACACCCCCCCATTACGTCATGCTTCAGAAATGTGGAAAATGGTCCGTTTTCAAATGTTTTATTTTTGAACGTCAGTTCACATTTGTAGGTGGATCATCAGTGTTAGAGCTAAAATTAGCATGTTTAAAGTGATTTTCATGCTTCCAGGGGCCCAAAACACAAGATTTATGCAATGGTTAAAAGTGCATGAAAATGGCCAATTTACTCACTCTGAGTTCTGAAAAAGGGTTTCTTCACCCCGGGAAGTTAATTAAATACCATTTGGAGGCATTTAATGTTAGAGCAAAAACGGCTGATTTTCGACAAAAGAGATAACACCCCCCATTACGTCATGCTTCAGAAATGTGGAAAATGGTCCGTTTTCAAATGTTTCATTTTTGAACGTCAGTTCACATTTGTAGGTGGATCATCAGTGTTAGAGCTAAAATTAGCATGTTTAAAGTGATTTTCATGCTTCCAGGGGCTCGGGAAGTTAATGAAATACCATTTGGAGGCATTTAATGTTCGAGCAAAAACGGCTGATTTTCGACAAAAGAGATAACACCCCCCCATTACGTCATGCTTCAGAAATGTGGAAAATGGTCCGTTTTCAAATGTTTTATTTTTGAACGTCAGTTCACATTTGTAGGTGGATCATCAGTGTTAGAGCTAAAATTAGCATGTTTAAAGTGATTTTCATGCTTCCAGGGGCTCGGGAAGTGAAATAAATACCATTTGGAGGCATTTAATGTTCGAGCAAAAAAGGCTGATTTTCCACAAAAGAGATAACACCCCCCCATTACGTCATGCTTCAGAAATGTGGAAAATGGTCCGTTTTCAAATGTTTTATTTTTGAACGTCAGTTCACATTTGTAGGTGGATCATCAGTGTTAGAGCTAAAATTAGCATGTTTAAAGTGATTTTCATGCTTCCAGGGGCCCAAAACACAAGATTTATGGAATGGTTAAAAGTGCATGAAAATGGCCAATTTACTCACTCTGAGTTCTCAAAAAGGGTTTCTTCACCCCGGGAAGTTAATTAAATACCATTTGGAGGCATTTAATGTTCGAGCAAAAACGGCTGATTTTCGACAAAAGAGATAACACCCCCCCATTACGTCATGCTTCAGAAATGTGGAAAATGGTCCGTTTTCAAATGTTTTATTTTTGAACGTCAGTTCACATTTGTAGGTGGATCATCAGTGTTAGAGCTAAAATTAGCATGTTTAAAGTGATTTTCATGCTTCCAGGGGCTCGGGAAGTTAATTAAATACCATTTGGAGGCATTTAATGTTCGAGCAAAAACGGCTGATTTTCGACAAGAGAGATAACACCCCCCCATTACGTCATGCTTCAGAAATGTGGAAAATGGTCCGTTTTCAAATGTTTTATTTTTGAACGTCAGTTCACATTTGTAGGTGGATCATCAGTGTTAGAGCTAAAATTAGCATGTTTAAAGTGATTTTCATGCTTCCAGGGGCTCGGGAAGTTAATTAAATACCATTTGGAGGCATTTAATGTTAGAGCAAAAATGGCTGATTTTCGACAAAAGAGATAACACCCCCCCATTACGTCATGCTTCAGAAATGTGGAAAATGGTCCGTTTTCAAATGTTTTATTTTTGAACGTCAGTTCACATTTGTAGGTGGATCATCAGTGTTAGAGCTAAAATTAGCATGTTTAAAGTGATTTTCATGCTTCCAGGGGCTCGGGAAGTTAATTAAATACCATTTGGAGGCATTTAATGTTCGAGCAAAAACGGCTGATTTTCGACAAAAGAGATAACACCCCCCCATTACGTCATGCTTCAGAAATGTGGAAAATGGTCCGTTTTCAAATGTTTTATTTTTGAACGTCAGTTCACATTTGTAGGTGGATCATCAGTGTTAGAGCTAAAATTAGCATGTTTAAAGTGATTTTCATGTTTCCAGGGGCCCAAAACACAAGATTTATGGAATGGTTAAAAGTGCATGAAAATGGCCAATTTACTCACTCTGAGTTCTCAAAAAGGGTTTCTTCACCCCGGGAAGTTAATTAAATACCATTTGGAGGCATTTAATGTTAGAGCAAAAACGGCTGATTTTCGACAAAAGAGATAACACCCCCCCATTACGTCATGCTTCAGAAATGTGGAAAATGGTCCGTTTTCAAATGTTTCATTTTTGAACGTCAGTTCACATTTGTAGGTGGATCATCAGTGTTAGAGCTAAAATTAGCATGTTTAAAGTGATTTTCATGCTTCCAGGGGCTCGGGAAGTTAATTAAATACCATTTGGAGGCATTTAATGTTCGAGCAAAAACGGCTGATTTTCGACAAAAGAGATAACACTCCCCCATTACGTCATGCTTCAGAAATGTGGAAAATGGTCCGTTTTCAAATGTTTTATTTTTGAACGTCAGTTCACATTTGTAGGTGGATCATCAGTGTTAGAGCTAAAATTAGCATGTTTAAAGTGATTTTCATGCTTCCAGGGGCTCGGGAAGTGAAATAAATACCATTTGGAGGCATTTAATGTTCGAGCAAAAAAGGCTGATTTTCCACAAAAGAGATAACACCCCCCCATTACGTCATGCTTCAGAAATGTGGAAAATGGTCCATTTTCAAATGTTTTATTTTTGAACGTCAGTTCACATTTGTAGGTGGATCATCAGTGTTAGAGCTAAAATTAGCATGTTTAAAGTGATTTTCATGCATCCAGGGGCCCAAAACACAAGATTTATGGAATGGTTAAAAGTGCATGAAAATGGCCAATTTACTCACTCTGAGTTCTCAAAAAGGGTTTCTTCACCCCGGGAAGTTAATTAAATACCATTTGGAGGCATTTAATGTTAGAGCAAAAACGGCTGATTTTCGACAAAAGAGATAACACCCCCCCATTACGTCATGCTTCAGAAATGTGGAAAATGGTCCGTTTTCAAATGTTTTATTTTTGAACGTCAGTTCACATTTGTAGGTGGATCATCAGTGTTAGAGCTAAAATTAGCATGTTTAAAGTGATTTTCATGCTTCCAGGGGCTCGGGAAGTTAATTAAATACCATTTGGAGGCATTTAATGTTCGAGCAAAAACGGCTGATTTTCGACAAAAGAGACAACACCCCCCCATTACGTCATGCTTCAGAAATGTGGAAAATGGTCCGTTTTCAAATGTTTTATTTTTGAACGTCAGTTCACATTTGTAGGTGGATCATCAGTGTTAGAGCTAAAATTAGCATGTTTAAAGTGATTTTCATGCTTCCAGGGGCCCAAAACACAAGATTTATGGAATGGTTAAAAGTGCATGAAAATGGCCAATTTACTCACTCTGAGTTCTCAAAAAGGGTTTCTTCACCCCGGGAAGTTAATTAAATACCATTTGGAGGTATTTAATGTTAGAGCAAAAACGGCTGATTTTCGACAAAAGAGATAACACCCCCCATTACGTCATGCTTCAGAAATGTGGAAAATGGTCCGTTTTCAAATGTTTTATTTTTGAACGTCAGTTCACATTTGTAGGTGGATCATCAGTGTTAGAGCTAAAATTAGCATGTTTAAAGTGATTTTCATGCTTCCAGGGGCCCAAAACACAAGATTTATGGAATGGTTAAAAGTGCATGAAAATGGCCAATTTACTCACTCTGAGTTCTCAAAAAGGGTTTCTTCACCCCGGGAAGTTAATTAAATACCATTTGGAGGCATTTAATGTTAGAGCAAAAACGGCTGATTTTCGACAAAAGAGATAACACCCCCCCATTACGTCATGCTTCGGAAATGTGGAAAATGGTCCGTTTTCAAATGTTTTATTTTTCAACGTCAGTTCACATTTGTAGGTGGATCATCAGTGTTAGAGCTAAAATTAGCATGTTTAAAGTGATTTTCATGCTTCCAGGGGCTCGGGAAGTTAATTAAATACCATTTGGAGGCATTTAATGTTCGAGCAAAAACGGCTGATTTTCGACAAAAGAGATAACACCCCCCCATTACGTCATGCTTCAGAAATGTGGAAAATGGTCCGTTTTCAAATGTTTTATTTTTGAACGTCAGTTCACATTTGTAGGTGGATCATCAGTGTTAGAGCTAAAATTAGCATGTTTAAAGTGATTTTCATGCTTCCAGGGGCCCAAAACACAAGATTTATGCAATGGTTAAAAGTGCATGAAAATGGCCAATTTACTCACTCTGAGTTCTGAAAAAGGGTTTCTTCACCCCGGGAAGTTAATTAAATACCATTTGGAGGCATTTAATGTTAGAGCAAAAACGGCTGATTTTCGACAAAAGAGATAACACCCCCCATTACGTCATGCTTCAGAAATGTGGAAAATGGTCCGTTTTCAAATGTTTCATTTTTGAACGTCAGTTCACATTTGTAGGTGGATCATCAGTGTTAGAGCTAAAATTAGCATGTTTAAAGTGATTTTCATGCTTCCAGGGGCTCGGGAAGTTAATGAAATACCATTTGGAGGCATTTAATGTTCGAGCAAAAACGGCTGATTTTCGACAAAAGAGATAACACCCCCCCATTACGTCATGCTTCAGAAATGTGGAAAATGGTCCGTTTTCAAATGTTTTATTTTTGAACGTCAGTTCACATTTGTAGGTGGATCATCAGTGTTAGAGCTAAAATTAGCATGTTTAAAGTGATTTTCATGCTTCCAGGGGCTCGGGAAGTGAAATAAATACCATTTGGAGGCATTTAATGTTCGAGCAAAAAAGGCTGATTTTCCACAAAAGAGATAACACCCCCCCATTACGTCATGCTTCAGAAATGTGGAAAATGGTCCGTTTTCAAATGTTTTATTTTTGAACGTCAGTTCACATTTGTAGGTGGATCATCAGTGTTAGAGCTAAAATTAGCATGTTTAAAGTGATTTTCATGCTTCCAGGGGCCCAAAACACAAGATTTATGGAATGGTTAAAAGTGCATGAAAATGGCCAATTTACTCACTCTGAGTTCTCAAAAAGGGTTTCTTCACCCCGGGAAGTTAATTAAATACCATTTGGAGGCATTTAATGTTCGAGCAAAAACGGCTGATTTTCGACAAAAGAGATAACACCCCCCCATTACGTCATGCTTCAGAAATGTGGAAAATGGTCCGTTTTCAAATGTTTTATTTTTGAACGTCAGTTCACATTTGTAGGTGGATCATCAGTGTTAGAGCTAAAATTAGCATGTTTAAAGTGATTTTCATGCTTCCAGGGGCTCGGGAAGTTAATTAAATACCATTTGGAGGCATTTAATGTTCGAGCAAAAACGGCTGATTTTCGACAAGAGAGATAACACCCCCCCATTACGTCATGCTTCAGAAATGTGGAAAATGGTCCGTTTTCAAATGTTTTATTTTTGAACGTCAGTTCACATTTGTAGGTGGATCATCAGTGTTAGAGCTAAAATTAGCATGTTTAAAGTGATTTTCATGCTTCCAGGGGCTCGGGAAGTTAATTAAATACCATTTGGAGGCATTTAATGTTAGAGCAAAAATGGCTGATTTTCGACAAAAGAGATAACACCCCCCCATTACGTCATGCTTCAGAAATGTGGAAAATGGTCCGTTTTCAAATGTTTTATTTTTGAACGTCAGTTCACATTTGTAGGTGGATCATCAGTGTTAGAGCTAAAATTAGCATGTTTAAAGTGATTTTCATGCTTCCAGGGGCTCGGGAAGTTAATTAAATACCATTTGGAGGCATTTAATGTTCGAGCAAAAACGGCTGATTTTCGACAAAAGAGATAACACCCCCCCATTACGTCATGCTTCAGAAATGTGGAAAATGGTCCGTTTTCAAATGTTTTATTTTTGAACGTCAGTTCACATTTGTAGGTGGATCATCAGTGTTAGAGCTAAAATTAGCATGTTTAAAGTGATTTTCATGTTTCCAGGGGCCCAAAACACAAGATTTATGGAATGGTTAAAAGTGCATGAAAATGGCCAATTTACTCACTCTGAGTTCTCAAAAAGGGTTTCTTCACCCCGGGAAGTTAATTAAATACCATTTGGAGGCATTTAATGTTAGAGCAAAAACGGCTGATTTTCGACAAAAGAGATAACACCCCCCCATTACGTCATGCTTCAGAAATGTGGAAAATGGTCCGTTTTCAAATGTTTCATTTTTGAACGTCAGTTCACATTTGTAGGTGGATCATCAGTGTTAGAGCTAAAATTAGCATGTTTAAAGTGATTTTCATGCTTCCAGGGGCTCGGGAAGTTAATTAAATACCATTTGGAGGCATTTAATGTTCGAGCAAAAACGGCTGATTTTCGACAAAAGAGATAACACTCCCCCATTACGTCATGCTTCAGAAATGTGGAAAATGGTCCGTTTTCAAATGTTTTATTTTTGAACGTCAGTTCACATTTGTAGGTGGATCATCAGTGTTAGAGCTAAAATTAGCATGTTTAAAGTGATTTTCATGCTTCCAGGGGCTCGGGAAGTGAAATAAATACCATTTGGAGGCATTTAATGTTCGAGCAAAAAAGGCTGATTTTCCACAAAAGAGATAACACCCCCCCATTACGTCATGCTTCAGAAATGTGGAAAATGGTCCATTTTCAAATGTTTTATTTTTGAACGTCAGTTCACATTTGTAGGTGGATCATCAGTGTTAGAGCTAAAATTAGCATGTTTAAAGTGATTTTCATGCATCCAGGGGCCCAAAACACAAGATTTATGGAATGGTTAAAAGTGCATGAAAATGGCCAATTTACTCACTCTGAGTTCTCAAAAAGGGTTTCTTCACCCCGGGAAGTTAATTAAATACCATTTGGAGGCATTTAATGTTAGAGCAAAAACGGCTGATTTTCGACAAAAGAGATAACACCCCCCCATTACGTCATGCTTCAGAAATGTGGAAAATGGTCCGTTTTCAAATGTTTTATTTTTGAACGTCAGTTCACATTTGTAGGTGGATCATCAGTGTTAGAGCTAAAATTAGCATGTTTAAAGTGATTTTCATGCTTCCAGGGGCTCGGGAAGTTAATTAAATACCATTTGGAGGCATTTAATGTTCGAGCAAAAACGGCTGATTTTCGACAAAAGAGACAACACCCCCCCATTACGTCATGCTTCAGAAATGTGGAAAATGGTCCGTTTTCAAATGTTTTATTTTTGAACGTCAGTTCACATTTGTAGGTGGATCATCAGTGTTAGAGCTAAAATTAGCATGTTTAAAGTGATTTTCATGCTTCCAGGGGCCCAAAACACAAGATTTATGGAATGGTTAAAAGTGCATGAAAATGGCCAATTTACTCACTCTGAGTTCTCAAAAAGGGTTTCTTCACCCCGGGAAGTTAATTAAATACCATTTGGAGGTATTTAATGTTAGAGCAAAAACGGCTGATTTTCGACAAAAGAGATAACACCCCCCATTACGTCATGCTTCAGAAATGTGGAAAATGGTCCGTTTTCAAATGTTTTATTTTTGAACGTCAGTTCACATTTGTAGGTGGATCATCAGTGTTAGAGCTAAAATTAGCATGTTTAAAGTGATTTTCATGCTTCCAGGGGCCCAAAACACAAGATTTATGGAATGGTTAAAAGTGCATGAAAATGGCCAATTTACTCACTCTGAGTTCTCAAAAAGGGTTTCTTCACCCCGGGAAGTTAATTAAATACCATTTGGAGGCATTTAATGTTAGAGCAAAAACGGCTGATTTTCGACAAAAGAGATAACACCCCCCCATTACGTCATGCTTCAGAAATGTGGAAAATGGTCCGTTTTCAAATGTTTTATTTTTGAACGTCAGTTCACATTTGTAGGTGGATCATCAGTGTTAGAGCTAAAATTAGCATGTTTAAAGTGATTTTCATGCTTCCAGGGGCTCGGGAAGTGAAATAAATACCATTTGGAGGCATTTAATGTTCGAGCAAAAAAGGCTGATTTTCCACAAAAGAGATAACACCCCCCCATTACGTCATGCTTCAGAAATGTGGAAAATGGTCCATTTTCAAATGTTTTATTTTTGAACGTCAGTTCACATTTGTAGGTGGATCATCAGTGTTAGAGCTAAAATTAGCATGTTTAAAGTGATTTTCATGCATCCAGGGGCCCAAAACACAAGATTTATGGAATGGTTAAAAGTGCATGAAAATGGCCAATTTACTCACTCTGAGTTCTCAAAAAGGGTTTCTTCACCCCGGGAAGTTAATTAAATACCATTTGGAGGTATTTAATGTTAGAGCAAAAACGGCTGATTTTCGACAAAAGCGATAACACCCCCCATTACGTCATGCTTCAGAAATGTGGAAAATGGTCCGTTTTCAAATGTTTTATTTTTGAACGTCAGTTCACATTTGTAGGTGGATCATCAGTGTTAGAGCTAAAATTAGCATGTTTAAAGTGATTTTCATGCTTCCAGGGGCCCAAAACACAAGATTTATGGAATGGTTAAAAGTGCATGAAAATGGCCAATTTACTCACTCTGAGTTCTCAAAAAGGGTTTCTTCACCCCGGGAAGTTAATTAAATACCATTTGGAGGCATTTAATGTTAGAGCAAAAACGGCTGATTTTCGACAAAAGAGATAACACCCCCCATTACGTCATGCTTCAGAAATGTGGAAAATGGTCCGTTTTCAAATGTTTCATTTTTGAACGTCAGTTCACATTTGTAGGTGGATCATCAGTGTTAGAGCTAAAATTAGCATGTTTAAAGTGATTTTCATGCTTCCAGGGGCTCGGGAAGTTAATGAAATACCATTTGGAGGCATTTAATGTTCGAGCAAAAACGGCTGATTTTCGACAAAAGAGATAACACCCCCCCATTACGTCATGCTTCAGAAATGTGGAAAATGGTCCGTTTTCAAATGTTTTATTTTTGAACGTCAGTTCACATTTGTAGGTGGATCATCAGTGTTAGAGCTAAAATTAGCATGTTTAAAGTGATTTTCATGCTTCCAGGGGCTCGGGAAGTGAAATAAATACCATTTGGAGGCATTTAATGTTCGAGCAAAAAAGGCTGATTTTCCACAAAAGAGATAACACCCCCCCATTACGTCATGCTTCAGAAATGTGGAAAATGGTCCGTTTTCAAATGTTTTATTTTTGAACGTCAGTTCACATTTGTAGGTGGATCATCAGTGTTAGAGCTAAAATTAGCATGTTTAAAGTGATTTTCATGCTTCCAGGGGCCCAAAACACAAGATTTATGGAATGGTTAAAAGTGCATGAAAATGGCCAATTTACTCACTCTGAGTTCTCAAAAAGGGTTTCTTCACCCCGGGAAGTTAATTAAATACCATTTGGAGGCATTTAATGTTCGAGCAAAAACGGCTGATTTTCGACAAAAGAGATAACACCCCCCCATTACGTCATGCTTCAGAAATGTGGAAAATGGTCCGTTTTCAAATGTTTTATTTTTGAACGTCAGTTCACATTTGTAGGTGGATCATCAGTGTTAGAGCTAAAATTAGCATGTTTAAAGTGATTTTCATGCTTCCAGGGGCTCGGGAAGTTAATTAAATACCATTTGGAGGCATTTAATGTTCGAGCAAAAACGGCTGATTTTCGACAAGAGAGATAACACCCCCCCATTACGTCATGCTTCAGAAATGTGGAAAATGGTCCGTTTTCAAATGTTTTATTTTTGAACGTCAGTTCACATTTGTAGGTGGATCATCAGTGTTAGAGCTAAAATTAGCATGTTTAAAGTGATTTTCATGCTTCCAGGGGCTCGGGAAGTTAATTAAATACCATTTGGAGGCATTTAATGTTAGAGCAAAAATGGCTGATTTTCGACAAAAGAGATAACACCCCCCCATTACGTCATGCTTCAGAAATGTGGAAAATGGTCCGTTTTCAAATGTTTTATTTTTGAACGTCAGTTCACATTTGTAGGTGGATCATCAGTGTTAGAGCTAAAATTAGCATGTTTAAAGTGATTTTCATGCTTCCAGGGGCTCGGGAAGTTAATTAAATACCATTTGGAGGCATTTAATGTTCGAGCAAAAACGGCTGATTTTCGACAAAAGAGATAACACCCCCCCATTACGTCATGCTTCAGAAATGTGGAAAATGGTCCGTTTTCAAATGTTTTATTTTTGAACGTCAGTTCACATTTGTAGGTGGATCATCAGTGTTAGAGCTAAAATTAGCATGTTTAAAGTGATTTTAATGTTTCCAGGGGCCCAAAACACAAGATTTATGGAATGGTTAAAAGTGCATGAAAATGGCCAATTTACTCACTCTGAGTTCTCAAAAAGGGTTTCTTCACCCCGGGAAGTTAATTAAATACCATTTGGAGGCATTTAATGTTAGAGCAAAAACGGCTGATTTTCGACATAAGAGATAACACCCCCCCATTACGTCATGCTTCAGAAATGTGGAAAATGGTCCGTTTTCAAATGTTTCATTTTTGAACGTCAGTTCACATTTGTAGGTGGATCATCAGTGTTAGAGCTAAAATTAGCATGTTTAAAGTGATTTTCATGCTTCCAGGGGCTCGGGAAGTTAATTAAATACCATTTGGAGGCATTTAATGTTCGAGCAAAAACGGCTGATTTTCGACAAAAGAGATAACACTCCCCCATTACGTCATGCTTCAGAAATGTGGAAAATGGTCCGTTTTCAAATGTTTTATTTTTGAACGTCAGTTCACATTTGTAGGTGGATCATCAGTGTTAGAGCTAAAATTAGCATGTTTAAAGTGATTTTCATGCTTCCAGGGGCTCGGGAAGTGAAATAAATACCATTTGGAGGCATTTAATGTTCGAGCAAAAAAGGCTGATTTTCCACAAAAGAGATAACACCCCCCCATTACGTCATGCTTCAGAAATGTGGAAAATGGTCCATTTTCAAATGTTTTATTTTTGAACGTCAGTTCACATTTGTAGGTGGATCATCAGTGTTAGAGCTAAAATTAGCATGTTTAAAGTGATTTTCATGCATCCAGGGGCCCAAAACACAAGATTTATGGAATGGTTAAAAGTGCATGAAAATGGCCAATTTACTCACTCTGAGTTCTCAAAAAGGGTTTCTTCACCCCGGGAAGTTAATTAAATACCATTTGGAGGCATTTAATGTTAGAGCAAAAACGGCTGATTTTCGACAAAAGAGATAACACCCCCCCATTACGTCATGCTTCAGAAATGTGGAAAATGGTCCGTTTTCAAATGTTTTATTTTTGAACGTCAGTTCACATTTGTAGGTGGATCATCAGTGTTAGAGCTAAAATTAGCATGTTTAAAGTGATTTTCATGCTTCCAGGGGCTCGGGAAGTTAATTAAATACCATTTGGAGGCATTTAATGTTCGAGCAAAAACGGCTGATTTTCGACAAAAGAGACAACACCCCCCCATTACGTCATGCTTCAGAAATGTGGAAAATGGTCCGTTTTCAAATGTTTTATTTTTGAACGTCAGTTCACATTTGTAGGTGGATCATCAGTGTTAGAGCTAAAATTAGCATGTTTAAAGTGATTTTCATGCTTCCAGGGGCCCAAAACACAAGATTTATGGAATGGTTAAAAGTGCATGAAAATGGCCAATTTACTCACTCTGAGTTCTCAAAAAGGGTTTCTTCACCCCGGGAAGTTAATTAAATACCATTTGGAGGTATTTAATGTTAGAGCAAAAACGGCTGATTTTCGACAAAAGAGATAACACCCCCCATTACGTCATGCTTCAGAAATGTGGAAAATGGTCCGTTTTCAAATGTTTTATTTTTGAACGTCAGTTCACATTTGTAGGTGGATCATCAGTGTTAGAGCTAAAATTAGCATGTTTAAAGTGATTTTCATGCTTCCAGGGGCCCAAAACACAAGATTTATGGAATGGTTAAAAGTGCATGAAAATGGCCAATTTACTCACTCTGAGTTCTCAAAAAGGGTTTCTTCACCCCGGGAAGTTAATTAAATACCATTTGGAGGCATTTAATGTTAGAGCAAAAACGGCTGATTTTCGACAAAAGAGATAACACCCCCCCATTACGTCATGCTTCAGAAATGTGGAAAATGGTCCGTTTTCAAATGTTTTATTTTTGAACGTCAGTTCACATTTGTAGGTGGATCATCAGTGTTAGAGCTAAAATTAGCATGTTTAAAGTGATTTTCATGCTTCCAGGGGCTCGGGAAGTGAAATAAATACCATTTGGAGGCATTTAATGTTCGAGCAAAAAAGGCTGATTTTCCACAAAAGAGATAACACCCCCCCATTACGTCATGCTTCAGAAATGTGGAAAATGGTCCATTTTCAAATGTTTTATTTTTGAACGTCAGTTCACATTTGTAGGTGGATCATCAGTGTTAGAGCTAAAATTAGCATGTTTAAAGTGATTTTCATGCATCCAGGGGCCCAAAACACAAGATTTATGGAATGGTTAAAAGTGCATGAAAATGGCCAATTTACTCACTCTGAGTTCTCAAAAAGGGTTTCTTCACCCCGGGAAGTTAATTAAATACCATTTGGAGGTATTTAATGTTAGAGCAAAAACGGCTGATTTTCGACAAAAGAGATAACACCCCCCATTACGTCATGCTTCAGAAATGTGGAAAATGGTCCGTTTTCAAATGTTTTATTTTTGAACGTCAGTTCACATTTGTAGGTGGATCATCAGTGTTAGAGCTAAAATTAGCATGTTTAAAGTGATTTTCATGCTTCCAGGGGCCCAAAACACAAGATTTATGGAATGGTTAAAAGTGCATGAAAATGGCCAATTTACTCACTCTGAGTTCTCAAAAAGGGTTTCTTCACCCCGGGAAGTTAATTAAATACCATTTGGAGGCATTTAATGTTAGAGCAAAAACGGCTGATTTTCGACAAAAGAGATAACACCCCCCCATTACGTCATGCTTCAGAAATGTGGAAAATGGTCCGTTTTCAAATGTTTTATTTTTGAACGTCAGTTCACATTTGTAGGTGGATCATCAGTGTTAGAGCTAAAATTAGCATGTTTAAAGTGATTTTCATGCTTCCAGGGGCTCGGGAAGTTAATTAAATACCATTTGGAGGCATTTAATGTTCGAGCAAAAACGGCTGATTTTCGACAAAAGAGATAACACTCCCCCATTACGTCATGCTTCAGAAATGTGGAAAATGGTCCGTTTTCAAATGTTTTATTTTTGAACGTCAGTTCACATTTGTAGGTGGATCATCAGTGTTAGAGCTAAAATTAGCATGTTTAAAGTGATTTTCATGCTTCCAGGGGCTCGGGAAGTGAAATAAATACCA
Organism: Lissotriton vulgaris; assembly: GCF_964263255.1. Classification (NCBI taxonomy): domain Eukaryota; kingdom Metazoa; phylum Chordata; class Amphibia; order Caudata; family Salamandridae; genus Lissotriton; species Lissotriton vulgaris. Next base: position 84,192 of record NW_028252401.1, on the reverse strand, counting down.
TTTGGAGGCATTTAATGTTCGAGCAAAAAAGGCTGATTTTCCACAAAAGAGATAACACCCCCCCATTACGTCATGCTTCAGAAATGTGGAAAATGGTCCATTTTCAAATGTTTTATTTTTGAACGTCAGTTCACATTTGTAGGTGGATCATCAGTGTTAGAGCTAAAATTAGCATGTTTAAAGTGATTTTCATGCATCCAGGGGCCCAAAACACAAGATTTATGGAATGGTTAAAAGTGCATGAAAATGGCCAATTTACTCACTCTGAGTTCTCAAAAAGGGTTTCTTCACCCCGGGAAGTTAATTAAATACCATTTGGAGGCATTTAATGTTAGAGCAAAAACGGCTGATTTTCGACAAAAGAGATAACACCCCCCCATTACGTCATGCTTCAGAAATGTGGAAAATGGTCCGTTTTCAAATGTTTTATTTTTGAACGTCAGTTCACATTTGTAGGTGGATCATCAGTGTTAGAGCTAAAATTAGCATGTTTAAAGTGATTTTCATGCTTCCAGGGGCTCGGGAAGTTAATTAAATACCATTTGGAGGCATTTAATGTTCGAGCAAAAACGGCTGATTTTCGACAAAAGAGACAACACCCCCCCATTACGTCATGCTTCAGAAATGTGGAAAATGGTCCGTTTTCAAATGTTTTATTTTTGAACGTCAGTTCACATTTGTAGGTGGATCATCAGTGTTAGAGCTAAAATTAGCATGTTTAAAGTGATTTTCATGCTTCCAGGGGCCCAAAACACAAGATTTATGGAATGGTTAAAAGTGCATGAAAATGGCCAATTTACTCACTCTGAGTTCTCAAAAAGGGTTTCTTCACCCCGGGAAGTTAATTAAATACCATTTGGAGGCATTTAATGTTAGAGCAAAAACGGCTGATTTTCGACAAAAGAGATAACACCCCCCCATTACGTCATGCTTCAGAAATGTGGAAAATGGTCCGTTTTCAAATGTTTCATTTTTGAACGTCAGTTCACATTTGTAGGTGGATCATCAGTGTTAGAGCTAAAATTAGCATGTTTAAAGTGATTTTCATGCTTCCAGGGGCTCGGGAAGTTAATTAAATACCATTTGGAGGCATTTAATGTTCGAGCAAAAACGGCTGATTTTCGACAAAAGAAATAACACCCCCCCATTACGTCATGCTTCAGAAATGTGGAAAATGGTCCGTTTTCAAATGTTTTATTTTTGAACGTCAGTTCACATTTGTAGGTGGATCATCAGTGTTAGAGCTAAAATTAGCATGTTTAAAGTGATTTTCATGCTTCCAGGGGCCCAAAACACAAGATTTATGGAATGGTTAAAAGTGCATGAAAATGGCCAATTTACTCACTCTGAGTTCTCAAAAAGGGTTTCTTCACCCCGGGAAGTTAATTAAATACCATTTGGAGGCATTTAATGTTAGAGCAAAAACGGCTGATTTTCGACAAAAGAGATAACACCCCCCCATTACGTCATGCTTCAGAAATGTGGAAAATGGTCCGTTTTCAAATGTTTTATTTTTGAACGTCAGTTCACATTTGTAGGTGGATCATCAGTGTTAGAGCTAAAATTAGCATGTTGAAAGTGATTTTCATGCTTCCAGGGGCTCGGGAAGTTAATTAAATACCATTTGGAGGCATTTAATGTTCGAGCAAAAACGGCTGATTTTCGACAAAAGAGATAACACCCCCCCATTACGTCATGCTTCAGAAATGTGGAAAATGGTCCGTTTTCAAATGTTTTATTTTTGAACGTCAGTTCACATTTGTAGGTGGATCATCAGTGTTAGAGCTAAAATTAGCATGTTTAAAGTGATTTTCATGCTTCCAGGGGCTCGGGAAGTTAATTAAATACCATTTGGAGGCATTTAATGTTCGAGCAAAAACGGCTGATTTTCGACAAAAGAGACAACACCCCCCCATTACGTCATGCTTCAGAAATGTGGAAAATGGTCCGTTTTCAAATGTTTTATTTTTGAACGTCAGTTCACATTTGTAGGTGGATCATCAGTGTTAGAGCTAAAATTAGCATGTTTAAAGTGATTTTCATGCTTCCAGGGGCCCAAAACACAAGATTTATGGAATGGTTAAAAGTGCATGAAAATGGCCAATTTACTCACTCTGAGTTCTCAAAAAGGGTTTCTTCACCCCGGGAAGTTAATTAAATACCATTTGGAGGTATTTAATGTTAGAGCAAAAACGGCTGATTTTCGACAAAAGAGATAACACCCCCCATTACGTCATGCTTCAGAAATGTGGAAAATGGTCCGTTTTCAAATGTTTCATTTTTGAACGTCAGTTCACATTTGTAGGTGGATCATCAGTGTTAGAGCTAAAATTAGCATGTTTAAAGTGATTTTCATGCTTCCAGGGGCTCGGGAAGTTAATTAAATACCATTTGGAGGCATTTAATGTTCGAGCAAAAACGGCTGATTTTCGACAAAAGAGATAACACCCCCCCATTACGTCATGCTTCAGAAATGTGGAAAATGGTCCGTTTTCAAATGTTTTATTTTTGAACGTCAGTTCACATTTGTAGGTGGATCATCAGTGTTAGAGCTAAAATTAGCATGTTTAAAGTGATTTTCATGCTTCCAGGGGCCCAAAACACAAGATTTATGGAATGGTTAAAAGTGCATGAAAATGGCCAATTTACTCACTCTGAGTTCTCAAAAAGGGTTTCTTCACCCCGGGAATTTAATTAAATACCATTTGGAGGCATTTAATGTTAGAGCAAAAACGGCTGATTTTCGACAAAAGAGATAACACCCCCCCCATTACGTCATGCTTCAGAAATGTGGAAAATGGTCCGTTTTCAAATGTTTTATTTTTGAACGTCAGTTCACATTTGTAGGTGGATCATCAGTGTTAGAGCTAAAATTAGCATGTTTAAAGTGATTTTCATGCTTCCAGGGGCTTGGGAAGTGAAATAAATACCATTTGGAGGCATTTAATGTTCGAGCAAAAAAGGCTGATTTTCCACAAAAGAGATAACACCCCCCCATTACGTCATGCTTCAGAAATGTGGAAAATGGTCCATTTTCAAATGTTTTATTTTTGAACGTCAGTTCACATTTGTAGGTGGATCATCAGTGTTAGAGCTAAAATTAGCATGTTTAAAGTGATTTTCATGCATCCAGGGGCCCAAAACACAAGATTTATGGAATGGTTAAAAGTGCATGAAAATGGCCAATTTACTCACTCTGAGTTCTCAAAAAGGGTTTCTTCACCCCGGGAAGTTAATTAAATACCATTTGGAGGCATTTAATGTTAGAGCAAAAACGGCTGATTTTCGACAAAAGAGATAACACCCCCCCATTACGTCATGCTTCAGAAATGTGGAAAATGGTCCGTTTTCAAATGTTTTATTTTTGAACGTCAGTTCACATTTGTAGGTGGATCATCAGTGTTAGAGCTAAAATTAGCATGTTTAAAGTGATTTTCATGCTTCCAGGGGCTCGGGAAGTTAATTAAATACCATTTGGAGGCATTTAATGTTCGAGCAAAAACGGCTGATTTTCGACAAAAGAGACAACACCCCCCCATTACGTCATGCTTCAGAAATGTGGAAAATGGTCCGTTTTCAAATGTTTTATTTTTGAACGTCAGTTCACATTTGTAGGTGGATCATCAGTGTTAGAGCTAAAATTAGCATGTTTAAAGTGATTTTCATGCTTCCAGGGGCCCAAAACACAAGATTTATGGAATGGTTAAAAGTGCATGAAAATGGCCAATTTACTCACTCTGAGTTCTCAAAAAGGGTTTCTTCACCCCGGGAAGTTAATTAAATACCATTTGGAGGCATTTAATGTTAGAGCAAAAACGGCTGATTTTCGACAAAAGAGATAACACCCCCCCATTACGTCATGCTTCAGAAATGTGGAAAATGGTCCGTTTTCAAATGTTTCATTTTTGAACGTCAGTTCACATTTGTAGGTGGATCATCAGTGTTAGAGCTAAAATTAGCATGTTTAAAGTGATTTTCATGCTTCCAGGGGCTCGGGAAGTTAATTAAATACCATTTGGAGGCATTTAATGTTCGAGCAAAAACGGCTGATTTTCGACACAAGAGATAACACCCCCCCATTACGTCATGCTTCAGAAATGTGGAAAATGGTCCGTTTTCAAATGTTTATTTTTGAACGTCAGTTCACATTTGTAGGTGGATCATCAGTGTTAGAGCTAAAATTAGCATGTTTAAAGTGATTTTCATGCTTCCAGGGGCCCAAAACACAAGATTTATGGAATGGTTAAAAGTGCATGAAAATGGCCAATTTACTCACTCTGAGTTCTCAAAAAGGGTTTCTTCACCCCGGGAAGTTAATTAAATACCATTTGGAGGCATTTAATGTTAGAGCAAAAACGGCTGATTTTCGACAAAAGAGATAACACCCCCCCATTACGTCATGCTTCAGAAATGTGGAAAATGGTCCGTTTTCAAATGTTTTATTTTTGAACGTCAGTTCACATTTGTAGGTGGATCATCAGTGTTAGAGCTAAAATTAGCATGTTTAAAGTGATTTTCATGCTTCCAGGGGCTCGGGAAGTTAATTAAATACCATTTGGAGGCATTTAATGTTCGAGCAAAAACGGCTGATTTTCGACAAAAGAGATAACACCCCCCCATTACGTCATGCTTCAGAAATGTGGAAAATGGTCCGTTTTCAAATGTTTTATTTTTGAACGTCAGTTCACATTTGTAGGTGGATCATCAGTGTTAGAGCTAAAATTAGCATGTTTAAAGTGATTTTCATGCTTCCAGGGGCCCAAAACACAAGATTTATGGAATGGTTAAAAGTGCATGAAAATGGCCAATTTACTCACTCTGAGTTCTCAAAAAGGGTTTCTTCACCCCGGGAAGTTAATTAAATACCATTTGGAGGCATTTAATGCTAGAGCAAAAACGGCTGATTTTCGACAAAAGAGATAACACCCCCCCATTACGTCATGCTTCAGAAATGTGGAAAATGGTCCGTTTTCAAATGTTTTATTTTTGAACGTCAGTTCACATTTGTAGGTGGATCATCAGTGTTAGAGCTAAAATTAGCATGTTTAAAGTGATTTTCATGCTTCCAGGGGCCCAAAACACAAGATTTATGGAATGGTTAAAAGTGCATGAAAATGGCCAATTTACTCACTCTGAGTTCTCAAAAAGGGTTTCTTCACCCCGGGAAGTTAATTAAATACCATTTGGAGGCATTTAATGTTCGAGCAAAAACGGCTGATTTTCGACAAAAGAGATAACACCCCCCCATTACGTCATGCTTCAGAAATGTGGAAAATGGTCCGTTTTCAAATGTTTTATTTTTTAACGTCAGTTCACATTTGTAGGTTGATCATCAGTGTTAGAGCTAAAATTAGCATGTTTAAAGTGATTTTCATGCTTCCAGGGGCCCAAAACACAAGATTTATGGAATGGTTAAAAGTGCATGAAAATGGCCAATTTCCTCACTCTGAGTTCTCAAAAAGGGTTTCTTCACCCCGGGAAGTTAATTAAATACCATTTGGAGGCATTTAATGTTAGAGCAAAAACGGCTGATTTTCGACAAAAGAGATAACACCCCCCCATTACGTCATGCTTCAGAAATGTGGAAAATGGTCCGTTTTCAAATGTTTTATTTTTCAACGTCAGTTCACATTTGTAGGTGGATCATCAGTGTTAGAGCTAAAATTAGCATGTTTAAAGTGATTTTCATGCTTCCAGGGGCTCGGGAAGTTAATTAAATACCATTTGGAGGCACTTAATGTTCGAGCAAAAACGGCTGATTTTCGACAAAAGAGATAACACCCCCCCATTACGTCATGCTTCAGAAATGTGGAAAATGGTCCGTTTTCAAATGTTTTATTTTTGAACGTCAGTTCACATTTGTAGGTGGATCATCAGTGTTAGAGCTAAAATTAGCATGTTTAAAGTGATTTTCATGCTTCCAGGGGCCCAAAACACAAGATTTATGGAATGGTTAAAAGTGCATGAAAATGGCCAATTCACTCACTCTGAGTTCTCAAAAAGGGTTTCTTCACCCCGGGAAGTTAATTAAATACCATTTGGAGGCATTTAATGTTAGAGCAAAAACGGCTGATTTTCGACAAAAGAGATAACACCCCCCCATTACGTCATGCTTCAGAAATGTGGAAAATGGTCCGTTTTCAAATGTTTTATTTTTGAACGTCAGTTCACATTTGTAGGTGGATCATCAGTGTTAGAGCTAAAATTAGCATGTTTAAAGTGATTTTCATGCTTCCAGGGGCTCGGGAAGTTAATTAAATACCATTTGGAGGCATTTAATGTTTGAGCAAAAACGGCTGATTTTCGACAAAAGAGATAACACCCCCCCATTACGTCATGCTTCAGAAATGTGGAAAATGGTCCGTTTTCAAATGTTTTATTTTTGAACGTCAGTTCACATTTGTAGGTGGATCATCAGTGTTAGAGCTAAAATTAGCATGTTTAAAGTGATTTTCATGCTTCCAGGGGCCCAAAACACAAGATTTATGGAATGGTTAAAAGTGCATGAAAATGGCCAATTTACTCACTCTGAGTTCTCAAAAAGGGTTTCTTCACCCCGGGAAGTTAATTAAATACCATTTGGAGGCATTTAATGCTAGAGCAAAAACGGCTGATTTTCGACAAAAGAGATAACACCCCCCCATTACGTCATGCTTCAGAAATGTGGAAAATGGTCCGTTTTCAAATGTTTTATTTTTGAACGTCAGTTCACATTTGTAGGTGGATCATCAGTGTTAGAGCTAAAATTAGCATGTTTAAAGTGATTTTCATGCTTCCAGGGGCCCAAAACACAAGATTTATGGAATGGTTAAAAGTGCATGAAAATGGCCAATTTACTCACTCTGAGTTCTCAAAAAGGGTTTCTTCACCCCGGGAAGTTAATTAAATACCATTTGGAGGCATTTAATGTTCGAGCAAAAACGGCTGATTTTCGACAAAAGAGATAACACCCCCCCATTACGTCATGCTTCAGAAATGTGGAAAATGGTCCGTTTTCAAATGTTTTATTTTTGAACGTCAGTTCACATTTGTAGGTGGATCATCAGTGTTAGAGCTAAAATTAGCATGTTTAAAGTGATTTTCATGCTTCCAGGGGCTCGGGAAGTTAATTAAATACCATTTGGAGGCATTTAATGTTTGAGCAAAAACGGCTGATTTTCGACAAAAGAGATAACACCCCCCCATTACGTCATGCTTCAGAAATGTGGAAAATGGTCCGTTTTCAAATGTTTTATTTTTGAACGTCAGTTCACATTTGTAGGTGGATCATCAGTGTTAGAGCTAAAATTAGCATGTTTAAAGTGATTTTCATGCTTCCAGGGGCCCAAAACACAAGATTTATGGAATGGTTAAAAGTGCATGAAAATGGCCAATTTACTCACTCTGAGTTCTCAAAAAGGGTTTCTTCACCCCGGGAAGTTAATTAAATACCATTTGGAGGCATTTAATGCTAGAGCAAAAACGGCTGATTTTCGACAAAAGAGATAACACCCCCCCATTACGTCATGCTTCAGAAATGTGGAAAATGGTCCGTTTTCAAATGTTTTATTTTTGAACGTCAGTTCACATTTGTAGGTGGATCATCAGTGTTAGAGCTAAAATTAGCATGTTTAAAGTGATTTTCATGCTTCCAGGGGCCCAAAACACAAGATTTATGGAATGGTTAAAAGTGCATGAAAATGGCCAATTTACTCACTCTGAGTTCTCAAAAAGGGTTTCTTCACCCCGGGAAGTTAATTAAATACCATTTGGAGGCATTTAATGTTCGAGCAAAAACGGCTGATTTTCGACAAAAGAGATAACACCCCCCCATTACGTCATGCTTCAGAAATGTGGAAAATGGTCCGTTTTCAAATGTTTCATTTTTGAACGTCAGTTCACATTTGTAGGTGGATCATCAGTGTTAGAGCTAAAATTAGCATGTTTAAAGTGATTTTCATGCTTCCAGGGGCTCGGGAAGTTAATTAAATACCATTTGGAGGCATTTAATGTTCGAGCAAAAACGGCTGATTTTCGACAAGAGAGATAACACCCCCCCATTACGTCATGCTTCAGAAATGTGGAAAATGGTCCGTTTTCAAATGTTTTATTTTTGAACGTCAGTTCACATTTGTAGGTGGATCATCAGTGTTAGAGCTAAAATTAGCATGTTTAAAGTGATTTTCATGCTCCCAGGGGCCCAAAACACAAGATTTATGGAATGGTTAAAAGTGCATGAAAATGGCCAATTTACTCACTCTGAGTTCTCAAAAAGGGTTTCTTCACCCCGGGAAGTTAATTAAATACCATTTGGAGGCATTTAATGTTAGAGCAAAAACGGCTGATTTTTGACAAAAGAGATAACACCCCCCCATTACGTCATGCTTCAGAAATGTGGAAAATGGTCCGTTTTCAAATGTTTTATTTTTGAACGTCAGTTCACATTTGTAGGTGGATCATCAGTGTTAGAGCTAAAATTAGCATGTTTAAAGTGATTTTCATGCTTCCAGGGGCCCAAAACACAAGATTTATGGAATGGTTAAAAGTGCATGAAAATGGCCAATTTACTCACTCTGAGTTCTCAAAAAGGGTTTCTTCACCCCGGGAAGTTAATTAAATACCATTTGGAGGCATTTAATGTTCGAGCAAAAACGGCTGATTTTCGACAAAAGAGATAACACCCCCCCTTACCTCATGCTTCAGAAATGTGGAAAATGGTCCGTTTTCAAATGTTTTATTTTTGAACGTCAGTTCACATTTGTAGGTGGATCATCAGTGTTAGAGCTAAAATTAGCATGTTTAAAGTGATTTTCATGCTTCCAGGGGCCCAAAACACAAGATTTATGGAATGGTTAAAAGTGCATGAAAATGGCCAATTTACTCACTCTGAGTTCTCAAAAAGGGATTCTTCACCCCGGGAAGTTAATTAAATACCATTTGGAGGCATTTAATGTTAGAGCAAAAACGGCTGATTTTCGACAAAAGAGATAACACCCCCCCATTACGTCATGCTTCAGAAATGTGGAAAATGGTCCGTTTTCAAATGTTTCATTTTTGAATGTCAGTTCACATTTGTAGGTGGATCATCAGTGTTAGAGCTAAAATTAGCATGTTTAAAGTGATTTTCATGCTTCCAGGGGCTCGGGAAGTTAATTAAATACCATTTGGAGGCATTTAATGTTCGAGCAAAAACGGCTGATTTTCGACAAAAGAGATAACACCCCCCCATTACGTCATGCTTCAGAAATGTGGAAAATGGTCCGATTTCAAATGTTTTATTTTTGAACGTCAGTTCACATTTGTAGGTGGATCATCAGTGTTAGAGCTAAAATTAGCATGTTTAAAGTGATTTTCATGCTTCCAGGGGCTCGGGAAGAGAAATAAATACCATTTGGAGGCATTTAATGTTCGAGCAAAAAAGGCTGATTTTCCACAAAAGAGATAACACCCCCCCCATTACGTCATGCTTCAGAAATGTGGAAAATGGTCCGTTTTCAAATGTTTTATTTTTGAACGTCAGTTCACATTTGTAGGTGGATCATCAGTGTTAGAGCTAAAATTAGCATGTTTAAAGTGATTTTCATGCTTCCAGGGGCCCAAAACACAAGATTTATGGAATGGTTAAAAGTGCATGAAAATGGCCAATTTACTCACTCTGAGTTCTCAAAAAGGGTTTCTTCACCCCGGGAAGTTAATTAAATACCATTTGGAGGCATTTAATGTTCGAGCAAAAACGGCTGATTTTCGACAAAAGAGATAACACCCCCCCATTACGTCATGCTTCAGAAATGTGGAAAATGGTCCGTTTTCAAATGTTTCATTTTTGAACGTCAGTTCACATTTGTAGGTGGATCATCAGTGTTAGAGCTAAAATTAGCATGTTTAAAGTGATTTTCATGCTTCCAGGGGCTCGGGAAGTTAATTAAATACCATTTGGAGGCATTTAATGTTCGAGCAAAAACGGCTGATTTTCGACAAAAGAGATAACACCCCCCCATTACGTCATGCTTCAGAAATGTGGAAAATGGTCCGTTTTCAAATGTTTTATTTTTGAACGTCAGTTCACATTTGTAGGTGGATCATCAGTGTTAGAGCTAAAATTAGCATGTTTAAAGTGATTTTCATGCTTCCAGGGGCCCAAAACACAAGATTTATGGAATGGTTAAAAGTGCATGAAAATGGCCAATTTACTCACTCTGAGTTCTCAAAAAGGGTTTCTTCACCCCGGGAAGTTAATTAAATACCATTTGGAGGCATTTAATGTTAGAGCAAAAACGGCTGATTTTCGACAAAAGAGATAACACCCCCCCATTACGTCATGCTTCAGAAATGTGGAAAATGGTCCGTTTTCAAATGTTTCATTTTTGAACGTCAGTTCACATTTGTAGGTGGATCATCAGTGTTAGAGCTAAAATTAGCATGTTTAAAGTGATTTTCATGCTTCCAGGGGTTCGGGAAGTTAATTAAATACCATTTGGAGGCATTTAATGTTCGAGCAAAAACGGCTGATTTTCGACAAAAGAGATAACACCCCCCCATTACGTCATGCTTCAGAAATGTGGAAAATGGTCCGTTTTCAAATGTTTTATTTTTGAACGTCAGTTCACATTTGTAGGTGGATCATCAGTGTTAGAGCTAAAATTAGCATGTTTAAAGTGATTTTCATGCTTCCAGGGGCTCGGGAAGTGAAATAAATACCATTTGGAGGCATTTAATGTTCGAGCAAAAAAGGCTGATTTTCCACAAAAGAGATAACACCCCCCCATTACGTCATGCTTCAGAAATGTGGAAAATGGTCCATTTTCAAATGTTTTATTTTTGAACGTCAGTTCACATTTGTAGGTGGATCATCAGTGTTAGAGCTAAAATTAGCATGTTTAAAGTGATTTTCATGCATCCAGGGGCCCAAAACACAAGATTTATGGAATGGTTAAAAGTGCATGAAAATGGCCAATTTACTCACTCTGAGTTCTCAAAAAGGGTTTCTTCACCCCGGGAAGTTAATTAAATACCATTTGGAGGCATTTAATGTTAGAGCAAAAACGGCTGATTTTCGACAAAAGAGATAACACCCCCCCATTACGTCATGCTTCAGAAATGTGGAAAATGGTCCGTTTTCAAATGTTTTATTTTTGAACGTCAGTTCACATTTGTAGGTGGATCATCAGTGTTAGAGCTAAAATTAGCATGTTTAAAGTGATTTTCATGCTTCCAGGGGCTCGGGAAGGTAATTAAATACCATTTGGAGGCATTTAATGTTCGAGCAAAAACGGCTGATTTTCGACAAAAGAGACAACACCCCCCCATTACGTCATGCTTCAGAAATGTGGAAAATGGTCCGTTTTCAAATGTTTTATTTTTGAACGTCAGTTCACATTTGTAGGTGGATCATCAGTGTTAGAGCTAAAATTAGCATGTTTAAAGTGATTTTCATGCTTCCAGGGGCCCAAAACACAAGATTTATGGAATGGTTAAAAGTGCATGAAAATGGCCAATTTACTCACTCTGAGTTCTCAAAAAGGGTTTCTTCACCCCGGGAAGTTAATTAAATACCATTTGGAGGCATTTAATGTTAGAGCAAAAACGGCTGATTTTCGACAAAAGAGATAACACCCCCCATTACGTCATGCTTCAGAAATGTGGAAAATGGTCCGTTTTCAAATGTTTTATTTTTGAACGTCAGTTCACATTTGTAGGTGGATCATCAGTGTTAGAGCTAAAATTAGCATGTTTAAAGTGATTTTCATGCTTCCAGGGGCCCAAAACACAAGATTTATGGAATGGTTAAAAGTGCATGAAAATGGCCAATTTACTCACTCTGAGTTCTCAAAAAGGGTTTCTTCACCCCGGGAAGTTAATTAAATACCATTTGGAGGCATTTAATGTTAGAGCAAAAACGGCTGATTTTCGACAAAAGAGATAACACCCCCCCATTACGTCATGCTTCAGAAATGTGGAAAATGGTCCGTTTTCAAATGTTTCATTTTTGAACGTCAGTTCACATTTGTAGGTGGATCATCAGTGTTAGAGCTAAAATTAGCATGTTTAAAGTGATTTTCATGCATCCAGGGGCCCAAAACACAAGATTTATGGAATGGTTAAAAGTGCATGAAAATGGCCAATTTACTCACTCTGAGTTCTCAAAAAGGGTTTCTTCACCCCGGGAAGTTAATTAAATACCATTTGGAGGCATTTAATGTTAGAGCAAAAACGGCTGATTTTCGACAAAAGAGATAACACCCCCCCCCATTACGTCATGCTTCAGAAATGTGGAAAATGGTCCGTTTTCAAATGTTTTATTTTTGAACGTCAGTTCACATTTGTAGGTGGATCATCAGTGTTAGAGCTAAAATTAGCATGTTTAAAGTGATTTTCATGCTTCCAGGGGCTCGGGAAGTTAATTAAATACCATTTGGAGGCATTTAATGTTCGAGCAAAAACGGCTGATTTTCGACAAAAGAGACAACACCCCCCCATTACGTCATGCTTCAGAAATGTGGAAAATGGTCCGTTTTCAAATGTTTTATTTTTGAACGTCAGTTCACATTTGTAGGTGGATCATCAGTGTTAGAGCTAAAATTAGCATGTTTAAAGTGATTTTCATGCTTCCAGGGGCCCAAAACACAAGATTTATGGAATGGTTAAAAGTGCATGAAAATGGCCAATTTACTCACTCTGAGTTCTCAAAAAGGGTTTCTTCACCCCGGGAAGTTAATTAAATACCATTTGGAGGCATTTAATGTTAGAGCAAAAACGGCTGATTTTCGACAACAGAGATAACACCCCCCATTACGTCATGCTTCAGAAATGTGGAAAATGGTCCGTTTTCAAATGTTTTATTTTTGAACGTCAGTTCACATTTGTAGGTGGATCATCAGTGTTAGAGCTAAAATTAGCATGTTTAAAGTGATTTTCATGCTTCCAGGGGCCCAAAACACAAGATTTATGGAATGGTTAAAAGTGCATAAAAATGGCCAATTTACTCACTCTGAGTTCTCAAAAAGGGTTTCTTCACCCCGGGAAGTTAATTAAATACCATTTGGAGGCATTTAATGTTCGAGCAAAAACGGCTGATTTTCGACAAAAGAGATAACACCCCCCCATTACGTCATGCTTCAGAAATGTGGAAAATGGTCCGTTTTCAAATGTTTTATTTTTGAACGTCAGTTCACATTTGTAGGTGGATCATCAGTGTTAGAGCTAAAATTAGCATGTTTAAAGTGATTTTCATGCTTCCAGGGGCCCAAAACACAAGATTTATGGAATGGTTAAAAGTGCATGAAAATGGCCAATTTACTCACTCTGAGTTCTCAAAAAGGGTTTCTTCATCCCGGGAAGTTAATTAAATACCATTTGGAGGCATTTAATGTTAGAGCAAAAACGGCTGATTTTCGACAAAAGAGATAACACCCCCCCATTACGTCATGCTTCAGAAATGTGGAAAATGGTCCGTTTTCAAATGTTTCATTTTTGAACGTCAGTTCACATTTGTAGGTGGATCATCAGTGTTAGAGCTAAAATTAGCATGTTTAAAGTGATTTTCATGCTTCCAGGGGCCCAAAACACAAGATTTATGGAATGGATAAAAGTGCATGAAAATGGCCAATTTACTCACTCTGAGTTCTCAAAAAGGGTTTCTTCACCCCGGGAAGTTAATTAAATACCATTTGGAGGCATTTAATGTTAGAGCAAAAACGGCTGATTTTCGACAAAAGAGATAACCCCCCCTCCATTACGTCATGCTTCAGAAATGTGGAAAATGGTCCATTTTCAAATGTTTCATTTTTGAACGTCAGTTCACATTTGTAGGTGGATCATCAGTGTTAGAGCTAAAATTAGCATGTTTAAAGTGATTTTCATGCTTCCAGGGGCTCGGGAAGTTAATTAAATGCCATTTGGAGGCATTTAATGTTCGAGCAAAAACGGCTGATTTTCGACAAAAGAGATAACACCCCCCCATTATGTCATGCTTCAGAAATGTGGAAAATGGTCCGTTTTCAAATGTTTTATTTTTGAACGTCAGTTCACATTTGTAGGTGGATCATCAGTGTTAGAGCTAAAATTAGCATGTTTAAAGTGATTTTCATGCTTCCAGGGGCCCAAAACACAAGATTTATGGAATGGTTAAAAGTGCATGAAAATGGCCAATTTACTCACTCTGAGTTCTCAAAAAGGGTTTCTTCACCCTGGGAAGTTAATTAAATACCATTTGGAGGCATTTAATGTTCGAGCAAAAACGGCTGATTTTCGACAAGAGAGATAACACCCCCCCATTACGTCATGCTTCAGAAATGTGGAAAATGGTCCGTTTTCAAATGTTTTATTTTTGAACGTCAGTTCACATTTGTAGGTGGATCATCAGTGTTAGAGCTAAAATTAGCATGTTTAAAGTGATTTTCATGCTCCCAGGGGCCCAAAACACAAGATTTATGGAATGGTTAAAAGTGCATGAAAATGGCCAATTTACTCACTCTGAGTTCTCAAAAAGGGTTTCTTCACCCCGGGAAGTTAATTAAATACCATTTGGAGGCATTTAATGTTAGAGCAAAAACGGCTGATTTTCGACAAAAGAGATAACACCCCCCCATTACGTCATGCTTCAGAAATGTGGAAAATGGTCCGTTTTCAAATGTTTTATTTTTGAACGTCAGTTCACATTTGTAGGTGGATCATCAGTGTTAGAGCTAAAATTAGCATGTTTAAAGTGATTTTCATGCTTCCAGGGGCCCAAAACACAAGATTTATGGAATGGTTAAAAGTGCATGAAAATGGCCAATTTACTCACTCTGAGTTCTCAAAAAGGGTTTCTTCACCCCGGGAAGTTAATTAAATACCATTTGGAGGCATTTAATGTTCGAGCAAAAACGGCTGATTTTCGACAAAAGAGATAACACCCCCCCTTACCTCATGCTTCAGAAATGTGGAAAATGGTCCGTTTTCAAATGTTTTATTTTTGAACGTCAGTTCACATTTGTAGGTGGATCATCAGTGTTAGAGCTAAAATTAGCATGTTTAAAGTGATTTTCATGCTTCCAGGGGCCCAAAACACAAGATTTATGGAATGGTTAAAAGTGCATGAAAATGGCCAATTTACTCACTCTGAGTTCTCAAAAAGGGATTCTTCACCCCGGGAAGTTAATTAAATACCATTTGGAGGCATTTAATGTTAGAGCAAAAACGGCTGATTTTCGACAAAAGAGATAACACCCCCCCATTACGTCATGCTTCAGAAATGTGGAAAATGGTCCGTTTTCAAATGTTTCATTTTTGAATGTCAGTTCACATTTGTAGGTGGATCATCAGTGTTAGAGCTAAAATTAGCATGTTTAAAGTGATTTTCATGCTTCCAGGGGCTCGGGAAGTTAATTAAATACCATTTGGAGGCATTTAATGTTCGAGCAAAAACGGCTGATTTTCGACAAAAGAGATAACACCCCCCCATTACGTCATGCTTCAGAAATGTGAAAATGGTCCGTTTTGAAATGTTTTATTTTTGAACGTCAGTTCACATTTGTAGGTGGATCATCAGTGTTAGAGCTAAAATTAGCATGTTTAAAGTGATTTTCATGCTCCCAGGGGCCCAAAACACAAGATTTATGGAATGGTTAAAAGTGCATGAAAATGGCCAATTTACTCACTCTGAGTTCTCAAAAAGGGTTTCTTCACCCCGGGAAGTTAATTAAATACCATTTGGAGGCATTTAATGTTAGAGCAAAAACGGCTGATTTTCGACAAAAGAGATAACACCCCCCCATTACGTCATGCTTCAGAAATGTGGAAAATGGTCCGTTTTCAAATGTTTTATTTTTGAACGTCAGTTAACATTTGTAGGTGGATCATCAGTGTTAGAGCTAAAATTAGCATGTTTAAAGTGATTTTCATGCTTCCAGGGGCCCAAAACACAAGATTTATGGAATGGTTAAAAGTGCATGAAAATGGCCAATTTACTCACTCTGAGTTCTCAAAAAGGGTTTCTTCACCCCGGGAAGTTAATTAAATACCATTTGGAGGCATTTAATGTTCGAGCAAAAACGGCTGATTTTCGACAAAAGAGATAACACCCCCCCTTACCTCATGCTTCAGAAATGTGGAAAATGGTCCGTTTTCAAATGTTTTATTTTTGAACGTCAGTTCACATTTGTAGGTGGATCATCAGTGTTAGAGCTAAAATTAGCATGTTTAAAGTGATTTTCATGCTTCCAGGGGCCCAAAACACAAGATTTATGGAATGGTTAAAAGTGCATGAAAATGGCCAATTTACTCACTCTGAGTTCTCAAAAAGGGATTCTTCACCCCGGGAAGTTAATTAAATACCATTTGGAGGCATTTAATGTTAGAGCAAAAACGGCTGATTTTCGACAAAAGAGATAACACCCCCCCATTACGTCATGCTTCAGAAATGTGGAAAATGGTCCGTTTTCAAATGTTTCATTTTTGAATGTCAGTTCACATTTGTAGGTGGATCATCAGTGTTAGAGCTAAAATTAGCATGTTTAAAGTGATTTTCATGCTTCCAGGGGCTCGGGAAGTTAATTAAATACCATTTGGAGGCATTTAATGTTCGAGCAAAAACGGCTGATTTTCGACAAAAGAGATAACACCCCCCCATTATGTCATGCTTCAGAAATGTGGAAAATGGTCCGTTTTCAAATGTTTTATTTTTGAACGTCAGTTCACATTTGTAGGTGGATCATCAGTGTTAGAGCTAAAATTAGCATGTTTAAAGTGATTTTCATGCTTCCAGGGGCTCGGGAAGAGAAATAAATACCATTTGGAGGCATTTAATGTTCGAGCAAAAAAGGCTGATTTTCCACAAAAGAGATAACACCCCCCCCATTACGTCATGCTTCAGAAATGTGGAAAATGGTCCGTTTTCAAATGTTTTATTTTTGAACGTCAGTTCACATTTGTAGGTGGATCATCAGTGTTAGAGCTAAAATTAGCATGTTTAAAGTGATTTTCATGCTTCCAGGGGCCCAAAACACAAGATTTATGGAATGGTTAAAAGTGCATGAAAATGGCCAATTTACTCACTCTGAGTTCTCAAAAAGGGTTTCTTCACCCCGGGAAGTTAATTAAATACCATTTGGAGGCATTTAATGTTCGAGCAAAAACGGCTGATTTTCGACAAAAGAGATAACACCCCCCCCATTACGTCATGCTTCAGAAATGTGGAAAATGGTCCGTTTTCAAATGTTTCATTTTTGAACGTCAGTTCACATTTGTAGGTGGATCATCAGTGTTAGAGCTAAAATTAGCATGTTTAAAGTGATTTTCATGCTTCCAGGGGCTCGGGAAGTTAATTAAATACCATTTGGAGGCATTTAATGTTCGAGCAAAAACGGCTGATTTTCGACAAAAGAGATAACACCCCCCCATTACGTCATGCTTCAGAAATGTGGAAAATGGTCCGTTTTCAAATGTTTTATTTTTGAACGTCAGTTCACATTTGTAGGTGGATCATCAGTGTTAGAGCTAAAATTAGCATGTTTAAAGTGATTTTCATGCTTCCAGGGGCCCAAAACACAAGATTTATGGAATGGTTAAAAGTGCATGAAAATGGCCAATTTACTCACTCTGAGTTCTCAAAAAGGGTTTCTTCACCCCGGGAAGTTAATTAAATACCATTTGGAGGCATTTAATGTTAGAGCAAAAACGGCTGATTTTCGACAAAAGAGATAACACCCCCCATTACGTCATGCTTCAGAAATGTGGAAAATGGTCCGTTTTCAAATGTTTCATTTTTGAACGTCAGTTCACATTTGTAGGTGGATCATCAGTGTTAGAGCTAAAATTAGCATGTTTAAAGTGATTTTCATGCTTCCAGGGGCTCGGGAAGTTAATTAAATACCATTTGGAGGCATTTAATGTTCGAGCAAAAACGGCTGATTTTCGACAAAAGAGATAACACCCCCCCATTACGTCATGCTTCAGAAATGTGGAAAATGGTCCGTTTTCAAATGTTTTATTTTTGAACGTCAGTTCACATTTGTAGGTGGATCATCAGTGTTAGAGCTAAAATTAGCATGTTTAAAGTGATTTTCATGCTTCCAGGGGCTCGGGAAGTGAAATAAATACCATTTGGAGGCATTTAATGTTCGAGCAAAAAAGGCTGATTTTCCACAAAAGAGATAACACCCCCCCATTACGTCATGCTTCAGAAATGTGGAAAATGGTCCATTTTCAAATGTTTTATTTTTGAACGTCAGTTCACATTTGTAGGTGGATCATCAGTGTTAGAGCTAAAATTAGCATGTTTAAAGTGATTTTCATGCATCCAGGGGCCCAAAACACAAGATTTATGGAATGGTTAAAAGTGCATGAAAATGGCCAATTTACTCACTCTGAGTTCTCAAAAAGGGTTTCTTCACCCCGGGAAGTTAATTAAATACCATTTGGAGGCATTTAATGTTAGAGCAAAAACGGCTGATTTTCGACAAAAGAGATAACACCCCCCCATTACGTCATGCTTCAGAAATGTGGAAAATGGTCCGTTTTCAAATGTTTTATTTTTGAACGTCAGTTCACATTTGTAGGTGGATCATCAGTGTTAGAGCTAAAATTAGCATGTTTAAAGTGATTTTCATGCTTCCAGGGGCTCGGGAAGGTAATTAAATACCATTTGGAGGCATTTAATGTTCGAGCAAAAACGGCTGATTTTCGACTAAAGAGACAACACCCCCCCATTACGTCATGCTTCAGAAATGTGGAAAATGGTCCGTTTTCAAATGTTTTATTTTTGAACGTCAGTTCACATTTGTAGGTGGATCATCAGTGTTAGAGCTAAAATTAGCATGTTTAAAGTGATTTTCATGCTTCCAGGGGCCCAAAACACAAGATTTATGGAATGGTTAAAAGTGCATGAAAATGGCCAATTTACTCACTCTGAGTTCTCAAAAAGGGTTTCTTCACCCCGGGAAGTTAATTAAATACCATTTGGAGGCATTTAATGTTAGAGCAAAAACGGCTGATTTTCGACAAAAGAGATAACACCCCCCATTACGTCATGCTTCAGAAATGTGGAAAATGGTCCGTTTTCAAATGTTTTATTTTTGAACGTCAGTTCACATTTGTAGGTGGATCATCAGTGTTAGAGCTAAAATTAGCATGTTTAAAGTGATTTTCATGCTTCCAGGGGCCCAAAACACAAGATTTATGGAATGGTTAAAAGTGCATGAAAATGGCCAATTTACTCACTCTGAGTTCTCAAAAAGGGTTTCTTCACCCCGGGAAGTTAATTAAATACCATTTGGAGGCATTTAATGTTAGAGCAAAAACGGCTGATTTTCGACAAAAGAGATAACACCCCCCCATTACGTCATGCTTCAGAAATGTGGAAAATGGTCCGTTTTCAAATGTTTCATTTTTGAACGTCAGTTCACATTTGTAGGTGGATCATCAGTGTTAGAGCTAAAATTAGCATGTTTAAAGTGATTTTCATGCATCCAAGGGCCCAAAACACAAGATTTATGGAATGGTTAAAAGTGCATGAAAATGGCCAATTTACTCACTCTGAGTTCTCAAAAAGGGTTTCTTCACCCCGGGAAGTTAATTAAATACCATTTGGAGGCATTTAATGTTCGAGCAAAAACGGCTGATTTTCGACAAAAGAGATAACACCCCCCCATTATGTCATGCTTCAGAAATGTGGAAAATGGTCCGTTTTCAAATGTTTTATTTTTGAACGTCAGTTCACATTTGTAGGTGGATCATCAGTGTTAGAGCTAAAATTAGCATGTTTAAAGTGATTTTCATGCTTCCAGGGGCTCGGGAAGAGAAATAAATACCATTTGGAGGCATTTAATGTTCGAGCAAAAAAGGCTGATTTTCCACAAAAGAGATAACACCCCCCCCATTACGTCATGCTTCAGAAATGTGGAAAATGGTCCGTTTTCAAATGTTTTATTTTTGAACGTCAGTTCACATTTGTAGGTGGATCATCAGTGTTAGAGCTAAAATTAGCATGTTTAAAGTGATTTTCATGCTTCCAGGGGCCCAAAACACAAGATTTATGGAATGGTTAAAAGTGCATGAAAATGGCCAATTTACTCACTCTGAGTTCTCAAAAAGGGTTTCTTCACCCAGGGAAGTTAATTAAATACCATTTGGAGGCATTTAATGTTCGAGCAAAAACGGCTGATTTTCGACAAAAGAGATAACACCCCCCCATTACGTCATGCTTCAGAAATGTGGAAAATGGTCCGTTTTCAAATGTTTCATTTTTGAACGTCAGTTCACATTTGTAGGTGGATCATCAGTGTTAGAGCTAAAATTAGCATGTTTAAAGTGATTTTCATGCTTCCAGGGGCTCGGGAAGTTAATTAAATACCATTTGGAGGCATTTAATGTTCGAGCAAAAACGGCTGATTTTCGACAAAAGAGATAACACCCCCCCATTACGTCATGCTTCAGAAATGTGGAAAATGGTCCGTTTTCAAATGTTTTATTTTTGAACGTCAGTTCACATTTGTAGGTGGATCATCAGTGTTAGAGCTAAAATTAGCATGTTTAAAGTGATTTTCATGCTTCCAGGGGCCCAAAACACAAGATTTATGGAATGGTTAAAAGTGCATGAAAATGGCCAATTTACTCACTCTGAGTTCTCAAAAAGGGTTTCTTCACCCCGGGAAGTTAATTAAATACCATTTGGAGGCATTTAATGTTAGAGCAAAAACGGCTGATTTTCGACAAAAGAGATAACACCCCCCCATTACGTCATGCTTCAGAAATGTGGAAAATGGTCCGTTTTCAAATGTTTCATTTTTGAACGTCAGTTCACATTTGTAGGTGGATCATCAGTGTTAGAGCTAAAATTAGCATGTTTAAAGTGATTTTCATGCTTCCAGGGGCTCGGGAAGTTAATTAAATACCATTTGGAGGCATTTAATGTTCGAGC
This sequence comes from Lissotriton vulgaris, assembly GCF_964263255.1. Taxonomy (NCBI): domain Eukaryota; kingdom Metazoa; phylum Chordata; class Amphibia; order Caudata; family Salamandridae; genus Lissotriton; species Lissotriton vulgaris. The sequence goes on along the minus strand of NW_028252401.1, from coordinate 63,317 downwards.
AAAAACGGCTGATTTTCGACAAAAGAGATAACACCCCCCCATTACGTCATGCTTCAGAAATGTGGAAAATGGTCCGTTTTCAAATGTTTTATTTTTGAACGTCAGTTCACATTTGTAGGTGGATCATCAGTGTTAGAGCTAAAATTAGCATGTTTAAAGTGATTTTCATGCTTCCAGGGGCTCGGGAAGTGAAATAAATACCATTTGGAGGCATTTAATGTTCGAGCAAAAAAGGCTGATTTTCCACAAAAGAGATAACACCCCCCCATTACGTCATGCTTCAGAAATGTGGAAAATGGTCCATTTTCAAATGTTTTATTTTTGAACGTCAGTTCACATTTGTAGGTGGATCATCAGTGTTAGAGCTAAAATTAGCATGTTTAAAGTGATTTTCATGCATCCAGGGGCCCAAAACACAAGATTTATGGAATGGTTAAAAGTGCATGAAAATGGCCAATTTACTCACTCTGAGTTCTCAAAAAGGGTTTCTTCACCCCGGGAAGTTAATTAAATACCATTTGGAGGCATTTAATGTTAGAGCAAAAACGGCTGATTTTCGACAAAAGAGATAACACCCCCCCATTACGTCATGCTTCAGAAATGTGGAAAATGGACCGTTTTCAAATGTTTCATTTTTGAACGTCAGTTCACATTTGTAGGTGGATCATCAGTGTTAGAGCTAAAATTAGCATGTTTAAAGTGATTTTCATGCTTCCAGGGGCTCGGGAAGTTAATTAAATACCATTTGGAGGCATTTAATGTTCGAGCAAAAACGGCTGATTTTCGACAAAAGAGATAACACCCCCCCATTACGTCATGCTTCAGAAATGTGGAAAATGGTCCGTTTTCAAATGTTTTATTTTTGAACGTCAGTTCACATTTGTAGGTGGATCATCAGTGTTAGAGCTAAAATTAGCATGTTTAAAGTGATTTTCATGCTTCCAGGGGCTCGGGAAGTGAAATAAATACCATTTGGAGGCATTTAATGTTCGAGCAAAAAAGGCTGATTTTCCACAAAAGAGATAACACCCCCCCATTACGTCATGCTTCAGAAATGTGGAAAATGGTCCATTTTCAAATGTTTTATTTTTGAACGTCAGTTCACATTTGTAGGTGGATCATCAGTGTTAGAGCTAAAATTAGCATGTTTAAAGTGATTTTCATGCTTCCAGGGGCTCGGGAAGTTAATTAAATACCATTTGGAGGCATTTAATGTTCGAGCAAAAACGGCTGATTTTCGACAAAAGAGATAACACCCCCCCATTACGTCATGCTTCAGAAATGTGGAAAATGGTCCGTTTTCAAATGTTTTATTTTTGAACGTCAGTTCACATTTGTAGGTGGATCATCAGTGTTAGAGCTAAAATTAGCATGTTTAAAGTGATTTTCATGCATCCAGAAGCCCAAAACACAAGATTTATGGAATGGTTAAAAGTGCATGAAAATGGCCAATTTACTCACTCTGGGTTCTCAAAAAGGGTTTCTTCACCCCGGGAAGTTAATTAAATACCATTTGGAGGCATTTAATGTTAGAGCAAAAACGGCTGATTTTCGACAAAAGAGATAACACCCCCCCATTACGTCATGCTTCAGAAATGTGGAAAATGGTCCGTTTTCAAATGTTTTATTTTTGAACGTCAGTTCACATTTGTAGGTGGATCATCAGTGTTAGAGCTAAAATTAGCATGTTTAAAGTGATTTTCATGCTTCCAGGGGCTCGGGAAGTTAATTAAATACCATTTGGAGGCATTTAATGTTCGAGCAAAAACGGCTGATTTTCGACAAAAGAGACAACACCCCCCCATTACGTCATGCTTCAGAAATGTGGAAAATGGTCCGTTTTCAAATGTTTTATTTTTGAACGTCAGTTCACATTTGTAGGTGGATCATCAGTGTTAGAGCTAAAATTAGCATGTTTAAAGTGATTTTCATGCTTCCAGGGGCCCAAAACACAAGATTTATGGAATGGTTAAAAGTGCATGAAAATGGCCAATTTACTCACTCTGAGTTCTCAAAAAGGGTTTCTTCACCCCGGGAAGTTAATTAAATACCATTTGGAGGCATTTAATGTTAGAGCAAAAACGGCTGATTTTCGGCAAAAGAGATAACACCCCCCATTACGTCATGCTTCAGAAATGTGGAAAATGGTCCATTTTCAAATGTTTTATTTTTGAACGTCAGTTCACATTTGTAGGTGGATCATCAGTGTTAGAGCTAAAATTAGCATGTTTAAAGTGATTTTCATGCTTCCAGGGGCCCAAAACACAAGATTTATGGAATGGTTAAAAGTGCATAAAAATGGCCAATTTACTCACTCTGAGTTCTCAAAAAGGGTTTCTTCACCCCGGGAAGTTAATTAAATACCATTTGGAGGCATTTAATGTTCGAGCAAAAACGGCTGATTTTCGACAAAAGAGATAACACCCCCCCATTACGTCATGCTTCAGAAATGTGGAAAATGGTCCGTTTTCAAATGTTTTATTTTTGAACGTCAGTTCACATTTGTAGGTGGATCATCAGTGTTAGAGCTAAAATTAGCATGTTTAAAGTGATTTTCATGCTTCCAGGGGCCCAAAACACAAGATTTATGGAATGGTTAAAAGTGCATGAAAATGGCCAATTTACTCACTCTGAGTTCTCAAAAAGGGTTTCTTCACCCCGGGAAGTTAATTAAATACCATTTGGAGGCATTTAATGTTAGAGCAAAAACGGCTGATTTTCAACAAAAGAGATAACACCCCCCCATTACGTCATGCTTCAGAAATGTGGAAAATGGTCCGTTTTCAAATGTTTCATTTTTGAACGTCAGTTCACATTTGTAGGTGGATCATCAGTGTTAGAGCTAAAATTAGCATGTTTAAAGTGATTTTCATGCTTCCAGGGGCCCAAAACACAAGATTTATGGAATGGATAAAAGTGCATGAAAATGGCCAATTTACTCACTCTGAGTTCTCAAAAAGGGTTTCTTCACCCCGGGAAGGTAATTAAATACCATTTGGAGGCATTTAATGTTAGAGCAAAAACGGCTGATTTTCGACAAAAGAGATAACACCCCCCCATTACGTCATGCTTCAGAAATGTGGAAAATGGTCCGTTTTCAAATGTTTCATTTTTGAACGTCAGTTCACATTTGTAGGTGGATCATCAGTGTTAGAGCTAAAATTAGCATGTTTAAAGTGATTTTCATGCATCCAGGGGCCCAAAACACAAGATTTATGGAATGGTTAAAAGTGCATAAAAATGGCCAATTTACTCACTCTGAGTTCTCAAAAAGGGTTTCTTCACCCCGGGAAGTTAATTAAATACCATTTGGAGGCATTTAATGTTAGAGCAAAAACGGCTGATTTTCGACCAAAGAGATAACACCCCCCCATTACGTCATGCTTCAGAAATGTGGAAAATGGTCCGTTTTCAAATGTTTTATTTTTGAACGTCAGTTCACATTTGTAGGTGGATCATCAGTGTTAGAGCTAAAATTAGCATGTTTAAAGTGATTTTCATGCTTCCAGGGGCTCGGGAAGTTAATTAAATACCATTTGGAGGCATTTAATGTTCGAGCAAAAACGGCTGATTTTCGACAAAAGAGACAACACCCCCCCATTACGTCATGCTTCAGAAATGTGGAAAATGGTCCGTTTTCAAATGTTTTATTTTTGAACGACAGTTCACATTTGTAGGTGGATCATCAGTGTTAGAGCTAAAATTAGCATGTTTAAAGTGATTTTCATGCTTCCAGGGGCCCAAAACACAAGATTTATGGAATGGTTAAAAGTGCATAAAAATGGCCAATTTACTCACTCTGAGTTCTCAAAAAGGGTTTCTTCACCCCGGGAAGTTAATTAAATACCATTTGGAGGCATTTAATGTTCGAGCAAAAACGGCTGATTTTCGACAAAAGAGATAACACCCCCCCATTACGTCATGCTTCAGAAATGTGGAAAATGGTCCGTTTTCAAATGTTTTATTTTTGAACGTCAGTTCACATTTGTAGGTGGATCATCAGTGTTAGAGCTAAAATTAGCATGTTTAAAGTGATTTTCATGCTTCCAGGGGCCCAAAACACAAGATTTATGGAATGGTTAAAAGTGCATGAAAATGGCCAATTTACTCACTCTGAGTTCTCAAAAAGGGTTTCTTCATCCCGGGAAGTTAATTAAATACCATTTGGAGGCATTTAATGTTAGAGCAAAAACGGCTGATTTTCGACAAAAGAGATAACACCCCCGATTACGTCATGCTTCAGAAATGTGGAAAATGGTCCGTTTTCAAATGTTTCATTTTTGAACGTCAGTTCACATTTGTAGGTGGATCATCAGTGTTAGAGCTAAAATTAGCATGTTTAAAGTGATTTTCATGCTTCCAGGGGCCCAAAACACAAGATTTATGGAATGGATAAAAGTGCATGAAAATGGCCAATTTACTCACTCTGAGTTCTCAAAAAGGGTTTCTTCACCCCGGGAAGTTAATTAAATACCATTTGGAGGCATTTAATGTTAGAGCAAAAACGGCTGATTTTCGACAAAAGAGATAACACCCCCCATTACGTCATGCTTCAGAAATGTGGAAAATGGTCCGTTTTCAAATGTTTTATTTTTGAACGTCAGTTCACATTTGTAGGTGGATCATCAGTGTTAGAGCTAAAATTAGCATGTTTAAAGTGATTTTCATGCTTCCAGGGGCCCAAAACACAAGATTTATGGAATGGTTAAAAGTGCATGAAAATGGCCAATTTACTCACTCTGAGTTCTCAAAAAGGGTTTCTTCACCCCGGGAAGTTAATTAAATACCATTTGGAGGCATTTAATGTTAGAGCAAAAACGGCTGATTTTCGACAAAAGAGATAACACCCCCCCATTACGTCATGCTTCAGAAATGTGGAAAATGGTCCGTTTTCAAATGTTTCATTTTTGAACGTCAGTTCACATTTGTAGGTGGATCATCAGTGTTAGAGCTAAAATTAGCATGTTTAAAGTGATTTTCATGCATCCAAGGGCCCAAAACACAAGATTTATGGAATGGTTAAAAGTGCATGAAAATGGCCAATTTACTCACTCTGAGTTCTCAAAAAGGGTTTCTTCACCCCGGGAAGTTAATTAAATACCATTTGGAGGCATTTAATGTTCGAGCAAAAACGGCTGATTTTCGACAAAAGAGATAACACCCCCCCATTATGTCATGCTTCAGAAATGTGGAAAATGGTCCGTTTTCAAATGTTTTATTTTTGAACGTCAGTTCACATTTGTAGGTGGATCATCAGTGTTAGAGCTAAAATTAGCATGTTTAAAGTGATTTTCATGCTTCCAGGGGCTCGGGAAGAGAAATAAATACCATTTGGAGGCATTTAATGTTCGAGCAAAAAAGGCTGATTTTCCACAAAAGAGATAACACCCCCCCCATTACGTCATGCTTCAGAAATGTGGAAAATGGTCCGTTTTCAAATGTTTTATTTTTGAACGTCAGTTCACATTTGTAGGTGGATCATCAGTGTTAGAGCTAAAATTAGCATGTTTAAAGTGATTTTCATGCTTCCAGGGGCCCAAAACACAAGATTTATGGAATGGTTAAAAGTGCATGAAAATGGCCAATTTACTCACTCTGAGTTCTCAAAAAGGGTTTCTTCACCCCGGGAAGTTAATTAAATACCATTTGGAGGCATTTAATGTTCGAGCAAAAACAGCTGATTTTCGACAAAAGAGATAACACCCCCCCATTACGTCATGCTTCAGAAATGTGGAAAATGGTCCGTTTTCAAATGTTTCATTTTTGAACGTCAGTTCACATTTGTAGGTGGATCATCAGTGTTAGAGCTAAAATTAGCATGTTTAAAGTGATTTTCATGCTTCCAGGGGCTCGGGAAGTTAATTAAATACCATTTGGAGGCATTTAATGTTCGAGCAAAAACGGCTGATTTTCGACAAAAGAGATAACACCCCCCCATTACGTCATGCTTCAGAAATGTGGAAAATGGTCCGTTTTCAAATGTTTTATTTTTGAACGTCAGTTCACATTTGTAGGTGGATCATCAGTGTTAGAGCTAAAATTAGCATGTTTAAAGTGATTTTCATGCTTCCAGGGGCCCAAAACACAAGATTTATGGAATGGTTAAAAGTGCATGAAAATGGCCAATTTACTCACTCTGAGTTCTCAAAAAGGGTTTCTTCACCCCGGGAAGTTAATTAAATACCATTTGGAGGCATTTAATGTTAGAGCAAAAACGGCTGATTTTCGACAAAAGAGATAACACCCCCCCATTACGTCATGCTTCAGAAATGTGGAAAATGGTCCGTTTTCAAATGTTTCATTTTTGAATGTCAGTTCACATTTGTAGGTGGATCATCAGTGTTAGAGCTAAAATTAGCATGTTTAAAGTGATTTTCATGCTTCCAGGGGCTCGGGAAGTTAATTAAATACCATTTGGAGGCATTTAATGTTCGAGCAAAAACGGCTGATTTTCGACAAAAGAGATAACACCCCCCCATTACGTCATGCTTCAGAAATGTGGAAAATGGTCCGTTTTCAAATGTTTTATTTTTGAACGTCAGTTCACATTTGTAGGTGGATCATCAGTGTTAGAGCTAAAATTAGCAGGTTTAAAGTGATTTTCATGCTTCCAGGGGCTCGGGAAGTTAATTAAATACCATTTGGAGGCATTTAATGTTCGAGCAAAAACGGCTGATTTTCGACAAAAGAGATAACACCCCCCCATTACGTCATGCTTCAGAAATGTGGAAAATGGTCCGTTTTCAAATGTTTTATTTTTGAACGTCAGTTCACATTTGTAGGTGGATCATCAGTGTTAGAGCTAAAATTAGCATGTTTAAAGTGATTTTTATGCTTCCAGGGGCCCAAAACACAAGATTTATGGAATAGTTAAAAGTGCATGAAAATGGCCAATTTACTCACTCTGAGTTCTCAAAAAGGGTTTCTTCACCCCGGGAAGTTAATTAAATACCATTTGGAGGCATTTAATGTTAGAGCAAAAACGGCTGATTTTCGACAAAAGAGATAACACCCCCCCATTACGTCATGCTTCAGAAATGTGGAAAATGGTCCGTTTTCAAATGTTTTATTTTTGAAAGTCAGTTCACATTTGTAGGTGGATCATCAGTGTTAGAGCTAAAATTAGCATGTTTAAAGTGATTTTCATGCTTCCAGGGGCTCGGGAAGTGAAATAAATACCATTTGGAGGCATTTAATGTTCGAGCAAAAACGGCTGATTTTCGACAAAAGAGATAACACTCCCCCATTACGTCATGCTTCAGAAATGTGGAAAATGGTCCGTTTTCAAATGTTTTATTTTTGAACGTCAGTTCACATTTGTAGGTGGATCATCAGTGTTAGAGCTAAAATTAGCATGTTTAAAGTGATTTTCATGCTTCCAGGGGCCCAAAACACAAGATTTATGGAATGGTTAAAAGTGCATGAAAATGGCCAATTTACTCCCTCTGAGTTCTCAAAAAGGGTTTCTTCACCCCAGGAAGTTAATTAAATATCATTTGGAGGCATTTAATGTTCGAGCAAAAACGGCTGATTTTTGACAAAAGAGATAACACCCCCCCATTACGTCATGCTTCAGAAATGTGGAAAATGGTCCGTTTTCAAATGTTTTATTTTTGAACGTCAGTTCACATTTGTAGGTGGATCATCAGTGTTAGAGCTAAAATTAGCATGTTTAAAGTGATTTTCATGCTTTCAGGGGCCCAAAACACAAGATTTATGGAATGGTTAAAAGTGCATGAAAATGGCCAATTTACTCACTCTGAGTTCTCAAAAAGGGTTTCTTCACCCCGGGAAGTTAATTAAATACCATTTGGAGGCATTTAATGTTAGAGCAAAAACGGCTGATTTTCGACCAAAGAGATAACACCCCCCCATTACGTCATGCTTCAGAAATGTGGAAAATGGTCCGTTTTCAAATGTTTTATTTTTGAACGTCAGTTCACATTTGTAGGTGGATCATCAGTGTTAGAGCTAAAATTAGCATGTTTAAAGTGATTTTCATGCTTCCAGGGGCTCGGGAAGTTAATTAAATACCATTTGGAGGCATTTAATGTTCGAGCAAAAACGGCTGATTTTCGACAAAAGAGACAACACCCCCCCATTACGTCATGCTTCAGAAATGTGGAAAATGGTCCGTTTTCAAATGTTTTATTTTTGAACGTCAGTTCACATTTGTAGGTGGATCATCAGTGTTAGAGCTAAAATTAGCATGTTTAAAGTGATTTTCATGCTTCCAGGGGCCCAAAACACAAGATTTATGGAATGGTTAAAAGTGCATAAAAATGGCCAATTTACTCACTCTGAGTTCTCAAAAAGGGTTTCTTCACCCCGGGAAGTTAATTAAATACCATTTGGAGGCATTTAATGTTCGAGCAAAAACGGCTGATTTTCGACAAAAGAGATAACACCCCCCCATTACGTCATGCTTCAGAAATGTGGAAAATGGTCCATTTTCAAATGTTTTATTTTTGAACGTCAGTTCACATTTGTAGGTGGATCATCAGTGTTAGAGCTAAAATTAGCATGTTTAAAGTGATTTTCATGCTTCCAGGGGCCCAAAACACAAGATTTATGGAATGGTTAAAAGTGCATGAAAATGGCCAATTTACTCACTCTGAGTTCTCAAAAAGGGTTTCTTCATCCCGGGAAGTTAATTAAATACCATTTGGAGGCATTTAATGTTAGAGCAAAAACGGCTGATTTTCGACAAAAGAGATAACACCCCCCATTACGTCATGCTTCAGAAATGTGGAAAATGGTCCGTTTTCAAATGTTTCATTTTTGAACGTCAGTTCACATTTGTAGGTGGATCATCAGTGTTAGAGCTAAAATTAGCATGTTTAAAGTGATTTTCATGCTTCCAGGGGCCCAAAACACAAGATTTATGGAATGGATAAAAGTGCATGAAAATGGCCAATTTACTCACTCTGAGTTCTCAAAAAGGGTTTCTTCACCCCGGGAAGTTAATTAAATACCATTTGGAGGCATTTAATGTTAGAGCAAAAACGGCTGATTTTCGACAAAAGAGATAACACCCCCCATTACGTCATGCTTCAGAAATGTGGAAAATGGTCCGTTTTCAAATGTTTTATTTTTGAACGTCAGTTCACATTTGTAGGTGGATCATCAGTGTTAGAGCTAAAATTAGCATGTTTAAAGTGATTTTCATGCTTCCAGGGGCCCAAAACACAAGATTTATGGAATGGTTAAAAGTGCATGAAAATGGCCAATTTACTCACTCTGAGTTCTCAAAAAGGGTTTCTTCACCCCGGGAAGTTAATTAAATACCATTTGGAGGCATTTAATGTTAGAGCAAAAACGGCTGATTTTCGACAAAAGAGATAACACCCCCCCATTACGTCATGCTTCAGAAATGTGGAAAATGGTCCGTTTTCAAATGTTTCATTTTTGAACGTCAGTTCACATTTGTAGGTGGATCATCAGTGTTAGAGCTAAAATTAGCATGTTTAAAGTGATTTTCATGCATCCAAGGGCCCAAAACACAAGATTTATGGAATGGTTAAAAGTGCATGAAAATGGCCAATTTACTCACTCTGAGTTCTCAAAAAGGGTTTCTTCACCCCGGGAAGTTAATTAAATACCATTTGGAGGCATTTAATGTTCGAGCAAAAACGGCTGATTTTCGACAAAAGAGATAACACCCCCCCATTATGTCATGCTTCAGAAATGTGGAAAATGGTCCGTTTTCAAATGTTTTATTTTTGAACGTCAGTTCACATTTGTAGGTGGATCATCAGTGTTAGAGCTAAAATTAGCATGTTTAAAGTGATTTTCATGCTTCCAGGGGCTCGGGAAGAGAAATAAATACCATTTGGAGGCATTTAATGTTCGAGCAAAAAAGGCTGATTTTCCACAAAAGAGATAACACCCCCCCCATTACGTCATGCTTCAGAAATGTGGAAAATGGTCCGTTTTCAAATGTTTTATTTTTGAACGTCAGTTCACATTTGTAGGTGGATCATCAGTGTTAGAGCTAAAATTAGCATGTTTAAAGTGATTTTCATGCTTCCAGGGGCCCAAAACACAAGATTTATGGAATGGTTAAAAGTGCATGAAAATGGCCAATTTACTCACTCTGAGTTCTCAAAAAGGGTTTCTTCACCCCGGGAAGTTAATTAAATACCATTTGGAGGCATTTAATGTTCGAGCAAAAACGGCTGATTTTCGACAAAAGAGATAACACCCCCCCATTACGTCATGCTTCAGAAATGTGGAAAATGGTCCGTTTTCAAATGTTTCATTTTTGAACGTCAGTTCACATTTGTAGGTGGATCATCAGTGTTAGAGCTAAAATTAGCATGTTTAAAGTGATTTTCATGCTTCCAGGGGCTCGGGAAGTTAATTAAATACCATTTGGAGGCATTTAATGTTCGAGCAAAAACGGCTGATTTTCGACAAAAGAGATAACACCCCCCCATTACGTCATGCTTCAGAAATGTGGAAAATGGTCCGTTTTCAAATGTTTTATTTTTGAACGTCAGTTCACATTTGTAGGTGGATCATCAGTGTTAGAGCTAAAATTAGCATGTTTAAAGTGATTTTCATGCTTCCAGGGGCCCAAAACACAAGATTTATGGAATGGTTAAAAGTGCATGAAAATGGCCAATTTACTCACTCTGAGTTCTCAAAAAGGGTTTCTTCACCCCGGGAAGTTAATTAAATACCATTTGGAGGCATTTAATGTTAGAGCAAAAACGGCTGATTTTCGACAAAAGAGATAACACCCCCCCATTACGTCATGCTTCAGAAATGTGGAAAATGGTCCGTTTTCAAATGTTTCATTTTTGAATGTCAGTTCACATTTGTAGGTGGATCATCAGTGTTAGAGCTAAAATTAGCATGTTTAAAGTGATTTTCATGCTTCCAGGGGCTCGGGAAGTTAATTAAATACCATTTGGAGGCATTTAATGTTCGAGCAAAAACGGCTGATTTTCGACAAAAGAGATAACACCCCCCCATTACGTCATGCTTCAGAAATGTGGAAAATGGTCCGTTTTCAAATGTTTTATTTTTGAACGTCAGTTCACATTTGTAGGTGGATCATCAGTGTTAGAGCTAAAATTAGCATGTTTAAAGTGATTTTCATGCTTCCAGGGGCTCGGGAAGTGAAATAAATACCATTTGGAGGCATTTAATGTTCGAGCAAAAAAGGCTGATTTTCCACAAAAGAGATAACACCCCCCCATTACGTCATGCTTCAGAAATGTGGAAAATGGTCCATTTTCAAATGTTTTATTTTTGAACGTCAGTTCACATTTGTAGGTGGATCATCAGTGTTAGAGCTAAAATTAGCATGTTTAAAGTGATTTTCATGCATCCAGGGGCCCAAAACACAAGATTTATGGAATGGTTAAAAGTGCATGAAAATGGCCAATTTACTCACTCTGAGTTCTCAAAAAGGGTTTCTTCACCCCGGGAAGTTAATTAAATACCATTTGGAGGCATTTAATGTTAGAGCAAAAACGGCTGATTTTCGACAAAAGAGATAACACCCCCCCATTACGTCATGCTTCAGAAATGTGGAAAATGGACCGTTTTCAAATGTTTCATTTTTGAACGTCAGTTCACATTTGTAGGTGGATCATCAGTGTTAGAGCTAAAATTAGCATGTTTAAAGTGATTTTCATGCTTCCAGGGGCTCGGGAAGTTAATTAAATACCATTTGGAGGCATTTAATGTTCGAGCAAAAACGGCTGATTTTCGACAAAAGAGATAACACCCCCCCATTACGTCATGCTTCAGAAATGTGGAAAATGGTCCGTTTTCAAATGTTTTATTTTTGAACGTCAGTTCACATTTGTAGGTGGATCATCAGTGTTAGAGCTAAAATTAGCATGTTTAAAGTGATTTTCATGCTTCCAGGGGCTCGGGAAGTGAAATAAATACCATTTGGAGGCATTTAATGTTCGAGCAAAAAAGGCTGATTTTCCACAAAAGAGATAACACCCCCCCATTACGTCATGCTTCAGAAATGTGGAAAATGGTCCATTTTCAAATGTTTTATTTTTGAACGTCAGTTCACATTTGTAGGTGGATCATCAGTGTTAGAGCTAAAATTAGCATGTTTAAAGTGATTTTCATGCTTCCAGGGGCTCGGGAAGTTAATTAAATACCATTTGGAGGCATTTAATGTTCGAGCAAAAACGGCTGATTTTCGACAAAAGAGATAACACCCCCCCATTACGTCATGCTTCAGAAATGTGGAAAATGGTCCGTTTTCAAATGTTTTATTTTTGAACGTCAGTTCACATTTGTAGGTGGATCATCAGTGTTAGAGCTAAAATTAGCATGTTTAAAGTGATTTTCATGCATCCAGGGGCCCAAAACACAAGATTTATGGAATGGTTAAAAGTGCATGAAAATGGCCAATTTACTCACTCTGGGTTCTCAAAAAGGGTTTCTTCACCCCGGGAAGTTAATTAAATACCATTTGGAGGCATTTAATGTTAGAGCAAAAACGGCTGATTTTCGACAAAAGAGATAACACCCCCCCATTACGTCATGCTTCAGAAATGTGGAAAATGGTCCGTTTTCAAATGTTTTATTTTTGAACGTCAGTTCACATTTGTAGGTGGATCATCAGTGTTAGAGCTAAAATTAGCATGTTTAAAGTGATTTTCATGCTTCCAGGGGCTCGGGAAGTTAATTAAATACCATTTGGAGGCATTTAATGTTCGAGCAAAAACGGCTGATTTTCGACAAAAGAGACAACACCCCCCCATTACGTCATGCTTCAGAAATGTGGAAAATGGTCCGTTTTCAAATGTTTTATTTTTGAACGTCAGTTCACATTTGTAGGTGGATCATCAGTGTTAGAGCTAAAATTAGCATGTTTAAAGTGATTTTCATGCTTCCAGGGGCCCAAAACACAAGATTTATGGAATGGTTAAAAGTGCATGAAAATGGCCAATTTACTCACTCTGAGTTCTCAAAAAGGGTTTCTTCACCCCGGGAAGTTAATTAAATACCATTTGGAGGCATTTAATGTTAGAGCAAAAACGGCTGATTTTCGGCAAAAGAGATAACACCCCCCATTACGTCATGCTTCAGAAATGTGGAAAATGGTCCGTTTTCAAATGTTTTATTTTTGAACGTCAGTTCACATTTGTAGGTGGATCATCAGTGTTAGAGCTAAAATTAGCATGTTTAAAGTGATTTTCATGCTTCCAGGGGCCCAAAACACAAGATTTATGGAATGGTTAAAAGTGCATAAAAATGGCCAATTTACTCACTCTGAGTTCTCAAAAAGGGTTTCTTCACCCCGGGAAGTTAATTAAATACCATTTGGAGGCATTTAATGTTCGAGCAAAAACGGCTGATTTTCGACAAAAGAGATAACACCCCCCCATTACGTCATGCTTCAGAAATGTGGAAAATGGTCCGTTTTCAAATGTTTTATTTTTGAACGTCAGTTCACATTTGTAGGTGGATCATCAGTGTTAGAGCTAAAATTAGCATGTTTAAAGTGATTTTCATGCTTCCAGGGGCCCAAAACACAAGATTTATGGAATGGTTAAAAGTGCATGAAAATGGCCAATTTACTCACTCTGAGTTCTCAAAAAGGGTTTCTTCACCCCGGGAAGTTAATTAAATACCATTTGGAGGCATTTAATGTTAGAGCAAAAACGGCTGATTTTCAACAAAAGAGATAACACCCCCCCATTACGTCATGCTTCAGAAATGTGGAAAATGGTCCGTTTTCAAATGTTTCATTTTTGAACGTCAGTTCACATTTGTAGGTGGATCATCAGTGTTAGAGCTAAAATTAGCATGTTTAAAGTGATTTTCATGCTTCCAGGGGCCCAAAACACAAGATTTATGGAATGGATAAAAGTGCATGAAAATGGCCAATTTACTCACTCTGAGTTCTCAAAAAGGGTTTCTTCACCCCGGGAAGGTAATTAAATACCATTTGGAGGCATTTAATGTTAGAGCAAAAACGGCTGATTTTCGACAAAAGAGATAACACCCCCCCATTACGTCATGCTTCAGAAATGTGGAAAATGGTCCGTTTTCAAATGTTTCATTTTTGAACGTCAGTTCACATTTGTAGGTGGATCATCAGTGTTAGAGCTAAAATTAGCATGTTTAAAGTGATTTTCATGCATCCAGGGGCCCAAAACACAAGATTTATGGAATGGTTAAAAGTGCATAAAAATGGCCAATTTACTCACTCTGAGTTCTCAAAAAGGGTTTCTTCACCCCGGGAAGTTAATTAAATACCATTTGGAGGCATTTAATGTTAGAGCAAAAACGGCTGATTTTCGACCAAAGAGATAACACCCCCCCATTACGTCATGCTTCAGAAATGTGGAAAATGGTCCGTTTTCAAATGTTTTATTTTTGAACGTCAGTTCACATTTGTAGGTGGATCATCAGTGTTAGAGCTAAAATTAGCATGTTTAAAGTGATTTTCATGCTTCCAGGGGCTCGGGAAGTTAATTAAATACCATTTGGAGGCATTTAATGTTCGAGCAAAAACGGCTGATTTTCGACAAAAGAGACAACACCCCCCCATTACGTCATGCTTCAGAAATGTGGAAAATGGTCCGTTTTCAAATGTTTTATTTTTGAACGACAGTTCACATTTGTAGGTGGATCATCAGTGTTAGAGCTAAAATTAGCATGTTTAAAGTGATTTTCATGCTTCCAGGGGCCCAAAACACAAGATTTATGGAATGGTTAAAAGTGCATAAAAATGGCCAATTTACTCACTCTGAGTTCTCAAAAAGGGTTTCTTCACCCCGGGAAGTTAATTAAATACCATTTGGAGGCATTTAATGTTCGAGCAAAAACGGCTGATTTTCGACAAAAGAGATAACACCCCCCCATTACGTCATGCTTCAGAAATGTGGAAAATGGTCCGTTTTCAAATGTTTTATTTTTGAACGTCAGTTCACATTTGTAGGTGGATCATCAGTGTTAGAGCTAAAATTAGCATGTTTAAAGTGATTTTCATGCTTCCAGGGGCCCAAAACACAAGATTTATGGAATGGTTAAAAGTGCATGAAAATGGCCAATTTACTCACTCTGAGTTCTCAAAAAGGGTTTCTTCATCCCGGGAAGTTAATTAAATACCATTTGGAGGCATTTAATGTTAGAGCAAAAACGGCTGATTTTCGACAAAAGAGATAACACCCCCGATTACGTCATGCTTCAGAAATGTGGAAAATGGTCCGTTTTCAAATGTTTCATTTTTGAACGTCAGTTCACATTTGTAGGTGGATCATCAGTGTTAGAGCTAAAATTAGCATGTTTAAAGTGATTTTCATGCTTCCAGGGGCCCAAAACACAAGATTTATGGAATGGATAAAAGTGCATGAAAATGGCCAATTTACTCACTCTGAGTTCTCAAAAAGGGTTTCTTCACCCCGGGAAGTTAATTAAATACCATTTGGAGGCATTTAATGTTAGAGCAAAAACGGCTGATTTTCGACAAAAGAGATAACACCCCCCCATTACGTCATGCTTCAGAAATGTGGAAAATGGTCAGTTTTCAAATGTTTCATTTTTGAACGTCAGTTCACATTTGTAGGTGGATCATCAGTGTTAGAGCTAAAATTAGCATGTTTAAAGTGATTTTCATGCTTCCAGGGGCTCGGGAAGTTAATTAAATACCATTTGGAGGCATTTAATGTTCGAGCAAAAACGGCTGATTTTCGACAAAAGAGATAACACCCCCCCATTATGTCATGCTTCAGAAATGTGGAAAATGGTCCGTTTTCAAATGTTTTATTTTTGAACGTCAGTTCACATTTGTAGGTGGATCATCAGTGTTAGAGCTAAAATTAGCATGTTTAAAGTGATTTTCATGCTTCCAGGGGCCCAAAACACAAGATTTATGGAATGGTTAAAAGTGCATGAAAATGGCCAATTTACTCACTCTGAGTTCTCAAAAAGGGTTTCTTCACCCCGGGAAGTTAATTAAATACCATTTGGAGGCATTTAATGTTAGAGCAAAAACGGCTGATTTTCGACAAAAGAGATAACACCCCCCCATTACGTCATGCTTCAGAAATGTGGAAAATGGTCCGTTTTCAAATGTTTTATTTTTGAACGTCAGTTCACATTTGTAGGTGGATCATCAGTGTTAGAGCTAAAATTAGCAGGTTTAAAGTGATTTTCATGCTTCCAGGGGCTCGGGAAGTTAATTAAATACCATTTGGAGGCATTTAATGTTCGAGCAAAAACGGCTGATTTTCGACAAAAGAGATAACACCCCCCCATTACGTCATGCTTCAGAAATGTGGAAAATGGTCCGTTTTCAAATGTTTTATTTTTGAACGTCAGTTCACATTTGTAGGTGGATCATCAGTGTTAGAGCTAAAATTAGCATGTTTAAAGTGATTTTTATGCTTCCAGGGGCCCAAAACACAAGATTTATGGAATAGTTAAAAGTGCATGAAAATGGCCAATTTACTCACTCTGAGTTCTCAAAAAGGGTTTCTTCACCCCGGGAAGTTAATTAAATACCATTTGGAGGCATTTAATGTTAGAGCAAAAACGGCTGATTTTCGACAAAAGAGATAACACCCCCCCATTACGTCATGCTTCAGAAATGTGGAAAATGGTCCGTTTTCAAATGTTTTATTTTTGAAAGTCAGTTCACATTTGTAGGTGGATCATCAGTGTTAGAGCTAAAATTAGCATGTTTAAAGTGATTTTCATGCTTCCAGGGGCTCGGGAAGTGAAATAAATACCATTTGGAGGCATTTAATGTTCGAGCAAAAACGGCTGATTTTCGACAAAAGAGATAACACTCCCCCATTACGTCATGCTTCAGAAATGTGGAAAATGGTCCGTTTTCAAATGTTTTATTTTTGAACGTCAGTTCACATTTGTAGGTGGATCATCAGTGTTAGAGCTAAAATTAGCATGTTTAAAGTGATTTTCATGCTTCCAGGGGCCCAAAACACAAGATTTATGGAATGGTTAAAAGTGCATGAAAATGGCCAATTTACTCCCTCTGAGTTCTCAAAAAGGGTTTCTTCACCCCAGGAAGTTAATTAAATACCATTTGGAGGCATTTAATGTTCGAGCAAAAACGGCTGATTTTTGACAAAAGAGATAACACCCCCCCATTACGTCATGCTTCAGAAATGTGGAAAATGGTCCGTTTTCAAATGTTTTATTTTTGAACGTCAGTTCACATTTGTAGGTGGATCATCAGTGTTAGAGCTAAAATTTGCATGTTTAAAGTGATTTTCATGCTTCCAGGGGCCCAAAACACAAGATTTATGGAATGGTTAAAAGTGCATGAAAATGGCCAATTTACTCACTCTGAGTTCTCAAAAAGGGTTTCTTCACCCCGGGAAGTTAATTAAATACCATTTGGAGGCATTTAATGTTAGAGCAAAAACGGCTGATTTTCGACCAAAGAGATAACACCCCCCCATTACGTCATGCTTCAGAAATGTGGAAAATGGTCCGTTTTCAAATGTTTTATTTTTGAACGTCAGTTCACATTTGTAGGTGGATCATCAGTGTTAGAGCTAAAATTAGCATGTTTAAAGTGATTTTCATGCTTCCAGGGGCTCGGGAAGTTAATTAAATACCATTTGGAGGCATTTAATGTTCGAGCAAAAACGGCTGATTTTCGACAAAAGAGACAACACCCCCCCATTACGTCATGCTTCAGAAATGTGGAAAATGGTCCGTTTTCAAATGTTTTATTTTTGAACGTCAGTTCACATTTGTAGGTGGATCATCAGTGTTAGAGCTAAAATTAGCATGTTTAAAGTGATTTTCATGCTTCCAGGGGCCCAAAACACAAGATTTATGGAATGGTTAAAAGTGCATAAAAATGGCCAATTTACTCACTCTGAGTTCTCAAAAAGGGTTTCTTCACCCCGGGAAGTTAATTAAATACCATTTGGAGGCATTTAATGTTCGAGCAAAAACGGCTGATTTTCGACAAAAGAGATAACACCCCCCCATTACGTCATGCTTCAGAAATGTGGAAAATGGTCCGTTTTCAAATGTTTTATTTTTGAACGTCAGTTCACATTTGTAGGTGGATCATCAGTGTTAGAGCTAAAATTAGCATGTTTAAAGTGATTTTCATGCTTCCAGGGGCCCAAAACACAAGATTTATGGAATGGTTAAAAGTGCATGAAAATGGCCAATTTACTCACTCTGAGTTCTCAAAAAGGGTTTCTTCATCCCGGGAAGTTAATTAAATACCATTTGGAGGCATTTAATGTTAGAGCAAAAACGGCTGATTTTCGACAAAAGAGATAACACCCCCCATTACGTCATGCTTCAGAAATGTGGAAAATGGTCCGTTTTCAAATGTTTCATTTTTGAACGTCAGTTCACATTTGTAGGTGGATCATCAGTGTTAGAGCTAAAATTAGCATGTTTAAAGTGATTTTCATGCTTCCAGGGGCCCAAAACACAAGATTTATGGAATGGATAAAAGTGCATGAAAATGGCCAATTTACTCACTCTGAGTTCTCAAAAAGGGTTTCTTCACCCCGGGAAGTTAATTAAATACCATTTGGAGGCATTTAATGTTAGAGCAAAAACGGCTGATTTTCGACAAAAGAGATAACACCCCCCCATTACGTCATGCTTCAGAAATGTGGAAAATGGTCCGTTTTCAAATGTTTCATTTTTGAACGTCAGTTCACATTTGTAGGTGGATCATCAGTGTTAGAGCTAAAATTAGCATGTTTAAAGTGATTTTCATGCTTCCAGGGGCTCGGGAAGTTAATTAAATACCATTTGGAGGCATTTAATGTTCGAGCAAAAACGGCTGATTTTCGACAAAAGAGATAACACCCCCCCATTATGTCATGCTTCAGAAATGTGGAAAATGGTCCGTTTTCAAATGTTTTATTTTTGAACGTCAGTTCACATTTGTAGGTGGATCATCAGTGTTAGAGCTAAAATTAGCAT
Source organism: Lissotriton vulgaris (assembly GCF_964263255.1). Lineage (NCBI taxonomy): Eukaryota > Metazoa > Chordata > Amphibia > Caudata > Salamandridae > Lissotriton > Lissotriton vulgaris. Next base: position 44,396 of record NW_028252401.1, on the reverse strand, counting down.
GTTTAAAGTGATTTTCATGCTTCCAGGGGCCCAAAACACAAGATTTATGGAATGGTTAAAAGTGCATGAAAATGGCCAATTTACTCACTCTGAGTTCTCAAAAAGGGTTTCTTCACCCCGGAAAGTTAATTAAATACCATTTGGAGGCATTTAATGTTAGAGCAAAAACGGCTGATTTTCGACAAAAGAGATAACACCCCCCCATTACGTCATGCTTCAGAAATGTGGAAAATGGTCCGTTTTCAAATGTTTTATTTTTGAACGTCAGTTCACATTTGTAGGTGGATCATCAGTGTTAGAGCTAAAATTAGCAGGTTTAAAGTGATTTTCATGCTTCCAGGGGCTCGGGAAGTTAATTAAATACCATTTGGAGGCATTTAATGTTCGAGCAAAAACGGCTGATTTTCGACAAAAGAGATAACACCCCCCCATTACGTCATGCTTCAGAAATGTGGAAAATGGTCCGTTTTCAAATGTTTTATTTTTGAACGTCAGTTCACATTTGTAGGTGGATCATCAGTGTTAGAGCTAAAATTAGCATGTTTAAAGTGATTTTTATGCTTCCAGGGGCCCAAAACACAAGATTTATGGAATAGTTAAAAGTGCATGAAAATGGCCAATTTACTCACTCTGAGTTCTCAAAAAGGGTTTCTTCACCCCGGGAAGTTAATTAAATACCATTTGGAGGCATTTAATGTTAGAGCAAAAACGGCTGATTTTCGACAAAAGAGATAACACCCCCCCATTACGTCATGCTTCAGAAATGTGGAAAATGGTCCGTTTTCAAATGTTTTATTTTTGAAAGTCAGTTCACATTTGTAGGTGGATCATCAGTGTTAGAGCTAAAATTAGCATGTTTAAAGTGATTTTCATGCTTCCAGGGGCTCGGGAAGTGAAATAAATACCATTTGGAGGCATTTAATGTTCGAGCAAAAACGGCTGATTTTCGACAAAAGAGATAACACTCCCCCATTACGTCATGCTTCAGAAATGTGGAAAATGGTCCGTTTTCAAATGTTTTATTTTTGAACGTCAGTTCACATTTGTAGGTGGATCATCAGTGTTAGAGCTAAAATTAGCATGTTTAAAGTGATTTTCATGCTTCCAGGGGCCCAAAACACAAGATTTATGGAATGGTTAAAAGTGCATGAAAATGGCCAATTTACTCCCTCTGAGTTCTCAAAAAGGGTTTCTTCACCCCAGGAAGTTAATTAAATACCATTTGGAGGCATTTAATGTTCGAGCAAAAACGGCTGATTTTTGACAAAAGAGATAACACCCCCCCATTACGTCATGCTTCAGAAATGTGGAAAATGGTCCGTTTTCAAATGTTTTATTTTTGAACGTCAGTTCACATTTGTAGGTGGATCATCAGTGTTAGAGCTAAAATTAGCATGTTTAAAGTGATTTTCATGCTTCCAGGGGCCCAAAACACAAGATTTATGGAATGGTTAAAAGTGCATGAAAATGGCCAATTTACTCACTCTGAGTTCTCAAAAAGGGTTTCTTCACCCCGGGAAGTTAATTAAATACCATTTGGAGGCATTTAATGTTAGAGCAAAAGCGGCTGATTTTCGACAAAAGAGATAACACCCCCCCATTACGTCATGCTTCAGAAATGTGGAAAATGGTCCGTTTTCAAATGTTTTATTTTTGAACGTCAGTTCACATTTGTAGGTGGATCATCAGTGTTAGAGCTAAAATTAGCATGTTTAAAGTGATTTTCATGCTTCCAGGGGCTCGGGAAGTTAATTAAATACCATTTGGAGGCATTTAATGTTCGAGCAAAAACGGCTGATTTTCGACAAAAGAGATAACACCCCCCCATTACGTCATGCTTCAGAAATGTGGAAAATGGTCCGTTTTCAAATGTTTTATTTTTGAACGTCAGTTCACATTTGTAGGTGGATCATCAGTGTTAGAGCTAAAATTAGCATGTTTAAAGTGATTTTCATGCTTCCAAGGGGCCCAAAACACAAGATTTATGGAATGGTTAAAAGTGCATGAAAATGGCCAATTTACTCACTCTGAGTTCTCAAAAAGGGTTTCTTCACCCCGGGAAGTTAATTAAATACCATTTGGAGGCATTTAATGTTAGAGCAAAAACGGCTGATTTTCGACAAAAGAGATAACACCCCCCCATTACGTCATGCTTCAGAAATGTGGAAAATGGTCCGTTTTCAAATGTTTTATTTTTGAACGTCAGTTCACATTTGTAGGTGGATCATCAGTGTTAGAGCTAAAATTAGCATGTTTAAAGTGATTTTCATGCTTCCAGGGGCTCGGGAAGTTAATTAAATACCATTTGGAGGCATTTAATGTTCGAGCAAAAACGGCTGATTTTCGACAAAAGAGATAACACCCCCCCATTATGTCATGCTTCAGAAATGTGGAAAATGGTCCGTTTTCAAATGTTTTATTTTTGAACGTCAGTTCACATTTGTAGGTGGATCATCCGTGTTAGAGCTAAAATTAGCATGTTTAAAGTGATTTTCATGCTTCCAGGGGCTTGGGAAGTGAAATAAATACCATTTGGAGGCATTTAATGTTTGAGCAAAAACGGCTGATTTTCGACAAAAGAGATAACACCCCCCCATTACGTCATGCTTCAGAAATGTGGAAAATGGTCCGTTTTCAAATGTTTTATTTTTGAACATCAGTTCACATTTGTAGGTGGATCATCAGTGTTAGAGCTAAAATTAGCATGTTTAAAGTGATTTTCATGCTTCCAGGGGCCCAAAACACAAGATTTATGGAATGGTTAAAAGTGCATGAAAATGGCCAATTTACTCACTCTGAGTTCTCAAAAAGGGTTTCTTCACCCCGGGAAGTTAATTAAATACCATTTGGAGGCATTTAATGTTTGAGCAAAAACGGCTGATTTTCGACAAAAGAGATAACACCCCCCCATTACGTCATGCTTCAGAAATGTGGAAAATGGTCCGTTTTCAAATGTTTTATTTTTGAACGTCAGTTCACATTTGTAGGTGGATCATCAGTGTTAGAGCTAAAATTAGCATGTTTAAAGTGATTTTCATGCTTCCAGGGGCCCAAAACACAAGATTTATGGAATGGTTAAAAGTGCATGAAAATGGCCAATTTACTCACTCTGAGTTCTCAAAAAGGGTTTCTTCACCCCGGGAAGTTAATTAAATACCATTTGGAGGCATTTAATGTTAGAGCAAAAACGGCTGATTTTCGACAAAAGAGATAACACCCCCCCATTACGTCATGCTTCAGAAATGTGGAAAATGGTCCGTTTTCAAATGTTTTATTTTTGAACGTCAGTTCACATTTGTAGGTGGATCATCAGTGTTAGAGCTAAAATTAGCATGTTTAAAGTGATTTTCATGCTTCCAGGGGCTCGGGAAGTTATTTAAATACCATTTGGAGGCATTTAATGTTCGAGCAAAAACGGCTGATTTTCGACAAAAGAGATAACACCCCCCCATTACGTCATGCTTCAGAAATGTGGAAAATGGTCCGTTTTCAAATGTTTTATTTTTGAACGTCAGTTCACATTTGTAGGTGGATCATCAGTGTTAGAGCTAAAATTAGCATGTTTAAAGTGATTTTCATGCTTCCAGGGGCTCGGGAAGTGAAATAAATACCATTTGGAGGCATTTAATGTTCGTGCAAAAAAGGCTGATTTTCCACAAAAGAGATAACACCCCCCCATTACGTCATGCTTCAGAAATGTGGAAAATGGTCCATTTTCAAATGTTTTATTTTTGAACGTCAGTTCACATTTGTAGGTGGATCATCAGTGTTAGAGCTAAAATTAGCATGTTTAAAGTGATTTTCATGCTTCCAGGGGCTCGGGAAGTTAATTAAATACCATTTGGAGGCATTTAATGTTCGAGCAAAAACGGCTGATTTTCGACAAAAGAGATAACACCCCCCCATTACGTCATGCTTCAGAAATGTGGAAAATGGTCCGTTTTCAAATGTTTTATTTTTGAACGTCAGTTCACATTTGTAGGTGGATCATCAGTGTTAGAGCTAAAATTAGCATGTTTAAAGTGATTTTCATGCATCCAGGGGCCCAAAACACAAGATTTATGGAATGGTTAAAAGTGCATGAAAATGGCCAATTTACTCACTCTGAGTTCTCAAAAAGGGTTTCTTCACCCCGGGAAGTTAATTAAATACCATTTGGAGGCATTTAATGTTAGAGCAAAAACGGCTGATTTTCGACAAAAGAGATAACACCCCCCCATTACGTCATGCTTCAGAAATGTGGAAAATGGTCCGTTTTCAAATGTTTTATTTTTGAACGTCAGTTCACATTTGTAGGTGGATCATCAGTGTTAGAGCTAAAATTAGCATGTTTAAAGTGATTTTCATGCTTCCAGGGGCTCGGGAAGTTAATTAAATACCATTTGGAGGCATTTAATGTTCAAGCAAAAACGGCTGATTTTCGACAAAAGAGACAACACCCCCCCATTACGTCATGCTTCAGAAATGTGGAAAATGGTCCGTTTTCAAATGTTTTATTTTTGAACGTCAGTTCACATTTGTAGGTGGATCATCAGTGTTAGAGCTAAAATTAGCATGTTTAAAGTGATTTTCATGCTTCCAGGGGCTCGGGAAGTTATTTAAATACCATTTGGAGGCATTTAATGTTCGAGCAAAAACGGCTGATTTTCGACAAAAGAGATAACACCCCCCCATTACGTCATGCTTCAGAAATGTGGAAAATGGTCCGTTTTCAAATGTTTTATTTTTGAACGTCAGTTCACATTTGTAGGTGGATCATCAGTGTTAGAGCTAAAATTAGCATGTTTAAAGTGATTTTCATGCTTCCAGGGGCTCGGGAAGTGAAATAAATACCATTTGGAGGCATTTAATGTTCGAGCAAAAAAGGCTGATTTTCCACAAAAGAGATAACACCCCCCCATTACGTCATGCTTCAGAAATGTGGAAAATGGTCCATTTTCAAATGTTTTATTTTTGAACGTCAGTTCACATTTGTAGGTGGATCATCAGTGTTAGAGCTAAAATTAGCATGTTTAAAGTGATTTTCATGCTTCCAGGGGCTCGGGAAGTTAATTAAATACCATTTGGAGGCATTTAATGTTCGAGCAAAAACGGCTGATTTTCGACAAAAGAGATAACACCCCCCCATTACGTCATGCTTCAGAAATGTGGAAAATGGTCCGTTTTCAAATGTTTTATTTTTGAACGTCAGTTCACATTTGTAGGTGGATCATCAGTGTTAGAGCTAAAATTAGCATGTTTAAAGTGATTTTCATGCATCCAGGGGCCCAAAACACAAGATTTATGGAATGGTTAAAAGTGCATGAAAATGGCCAATTTACTCACTCTGAGTTCTCAAAAAGGGTTTCTTCACCCCGGGAAGTTAATTAAATACCATTTGGAGGCATTTAATGTTAGAGCAAAAACGGCTGATTTTCGACAAAAGAGATAACACCCCCCCATTACGTCATGCTTCAGAAATGTGGAAAATGGTCCGTTTTCAAATGTTTTATTTTTGAACGTCAGTTCACATTTGTAGGTGGATCATCAGTGTTAGAGCTAAAATTAGCATGTTTAAAGTGATTTTCATGCTTCCAGGGGCTCGGGAAGTTAATTAAATACCATTTGGAGGCATTTAATGTTCAAGCAAAAACGGCTGATTTTCGACAAAAGAGACAACACCCCCCCATTACGTCATGCTTCAGAAATGTGGAAAATGGTCCGTTTTCAAATGTTTTATTTTTGAACGTCAGTTCACATTTGTAGGTGGATCATCAGTGTTAGAGCTAAAATTAGCATGTTTAAAGTGATTTTCATGCTTCCAGGGGCTCGGGAAGTTATTTAAATACCATTTGGAGGCATTTAATGTTCGAGCAAAAACGGCTGATTTTCGACAAAAGAGATAACACCCCCCCATTACGTCATGCTTCAGAAATGTGGAAAATGGTCCGTTTTCAAATGTTTTATTTTTGAACGTCAGTTCACATTTGTAGGTGGATCATCAGTGTTAGAGCTAAAATTAGCATGTTTAAAGTGATTTTCATGCTTCCAGGGGCTCGGGAAGTGAAATAAATACCATTTGGAGGCATTTAATGTTCGAGCAAAAAAGGCTGATTTTCCACAAAAGAGATAACACCCCCCCATTACGTCATGCTTCAGAAATGTGGAAAATGGTCCATTTTCAAATGTTTTATTTTTGAACGTCAGTTCACATTTGTAGGTGGATCATCAGTGTTAGAGCTAAAATTAGCATGTTTAAAGTGATTTTCATGCTTCCAGGGGCTCGGGAAGTTAATTAAATACCATTTGGAGGCATTTAATGTTCGAGCAAAAACGGCTGATTTTCGACAAAAGAGATAACACCCCCCCATTACGTCATGCTTCAGAAATGTGGAAAATGGTCCGTTTTCAAATGTTTTATTTTTGAACGTCAGTTCACATTTGTAGGTGGATCATCAGTGTTAGAGCTAAAATTAGCATGTTTAAAGTGATTTTCATGCATCCAGGGGCCCAAAACACAAGATTTATGGAATGGTTAAAAGTGCATGAAAATGGTCAATTTACTCACTCTGAGTTCTCAAAAAGGGTTTCTTCACCCCGGGAAGTTAATTAAATACCATTTGGAGGCATTTAATGTTAGAGCAAAAACGGCTGATTTTCGACAAAAGAGATAACACCCCCCCATTACGTCATGCTTCAGAAATGTGGAAAATGGTCCGTTTTCAAATGTTTTATTTTTGAACGTCAGTTCACATTTGTAGGTGGATCATCAGTGTTAGAGCTAAAATTAGCATGTTTAAAGTGATTTTCATGCTTCCAGGGGCTCGGGAAGTTAATTAAATACCATTTGGAGGCATTTAATGTTCAAGCAAAAACGGCTGATTTTCGACAAAAGAGACAACACCCCCCCATTACGTCATGCTTTAGAAATGTGGAAAATGGTCCGTTTTCAAATGTTTTATTTTTGAACGTCAGTTCACATTTGTAGGTGGATCATCAGTGTTAGAGCTAAAATTAGCATGTTTAAAGTGATTTTCATGCTTCCAGGGGCTCGGGAAGTTATTTAAATACCATTTGGAGGCATTTAATGTTCGAGCAAAAACGGCTGATTTTCGACAAAAGAGATAACACCCCCCCATTACGTCATGCTTCAGAAATGTGGAAAATGGTCCGTTTTCAAATGTTTTATTTTTGAACGTCAGTTCACATTTGTAGGTGGATCATCAGTGTTAGAGCTAAAATTAGCATGTTTAAAGTGATTTTCATGCTTCCAGGGGCTCGGGAAGTGAAATAAATACCATTTGGAGGCATTTAATGTTCGAGCAAAAAAGGCTGATTTTCCACAAAAGAGATAACACCCCCCCATTACGTCATGCTTCAGAAATGTGGAAAATGGTCCATTTTCAAATGTTTTATTTTTGAACGTCAGTTCACATTTGTAGGTGGATCATCAGTGTTAGAGCTAAAATTAGCATGTTTAAAGTGATTTTCATGCTTCCAGGGGCTCGGGAAGTTAATTAAATACCATTTGGAGGCATTTAATGTTCGAGCAAAAACGGCTGATTTTCGACAAAAGAGATAACACCCCCCCATTACGTCATGCTTCAGAAATGTGGAAAATGGTCCGTTTTCAAATGTTTTATTTTTGAACGTCAGTTCACATTTGTAGGTGGATCATCAGTGTTAGAGCTAAAATTAGCATGTTTAAAGTGATTTTCATGCATCCAGGGGCCCAAAACACAAGATTTATGGAATGGTTAAAAGTGCATGAAAATGGCCAATTTACTCACTCTGAGTTCTCAAAAAGGGTTTCTTCACCCCGGGAAGTTAATTAAATACCATTTGGAGGCATTTAATGTTAGAGCAAAAACGGCTGATTTTCGACAAAAGAGATAACACCCCCCCATTACGTCATGCTTCAGAAATGTGGAAAATGGTCCGTTTTCAAATGTTTTATTTTTGAACGTCAGTTCACATTTGTAGGTGGATCATCAGTGTTAGAGCTAAAATTAGCATGTTTAAAGTGATTTTCATGCTTCCAGGGGCTCGGGAAGTTAATTAAATACCATTTGGAGGCATTTAATGTTCAAGCAAAAACGGCTGATTTTCGACAAAAGAGACAACACCCCCCCATTACGTCATGCTTCAGAAATGTGGAAAATGGTCCGTTTTCAAATGTTTTATTTTTGAACGTCAGTTCACATTTGTAGGTGGATCATCAGTGTTAGAGCTAAAATTAGCATGTTTAAAGTGATTTTCATGCTTCCAGGGGCTCGGGAAGTTATTTAAATACCATTTGGAGGCATTTAATGTTCGAGCAAAAACGGCTGATTTTCGACAAAAGAGATAACACCCCCCCATTACGTCATGCTTCAGAAATGTGGAAAATGGTCCGTTTTCAAATGTTTTATTTTTGAACGTCAGTTCACATTTGTAGGTGGATCATCAGTGTTAGAGCTAAAATTAGCATGTTTAAAGTGATTTTCATGCTTCCAGGGGCTCGGGAAGTGAAATAAATACCATTTGGAGGCATTTAATGTTCGAGCAAAAAAGGCTGATTTTCCACAAAAGAGATAACACCCCCCCATTACGTCATGCTTCAGAAATGTGGAAAATGGTCCATTTTCAAATGTTTTATTTTTGAACGTCAGTTCACATTTGTAGGTGGATCATCAGTGTTAGAGCTAAAATTAGCATGTTTAAAGTGATTTTCATGCTTCCAGGGGCTCGGGAAGTTAATTAAATACCATTTGGAGGCATTTAATGTTCGAGCAAAAACGGCTGATTTTCGACAAAAGAGATAACACCCCCCCATTACGTCATGCTTCAGAAATGTGGAAAATGGTCCGTTTTCAAATGTTTTATTTTTGAACGTCAGTTCACATTTGTAGGTGGATCATCAGTGTTAGAGCTAAAATTAGCATGTTTAAAGTGATTTTCATGCATCCAGGGGCCCAAAACACAAGATTTATGGAATGGTTAAAAGTGCATGAAAATGGCCAATTTACTCACTCTGAGTTCTCAAAAAGGGTTTCTTCACCCCGGGAAGTTAATTAAATACCATTTGGAGGCATTTAATGTTAGAGCAAAAACGGCTGATTTTCGACAAAAGAGATAACACCCCCCCATTACGTCATGCTTCAGAAATGTGGAAAATGGTCCGTTTTCAAATGTTTTATTTTTGAACGTCAGTTCACATTTGTAGGTGGATCATCAGTGTTAGAGCTAAAATTAGCATGTTTAAAGTGATTTTCATGCTTCCAGGGGCTCGGGAAGTTAATTAAATACCATTTGGAGGCATTTAATGTTCAAGCAAAAACGGCTGATTTTCGACAAAAGAGACAACACCCCCCCATTACGTCATGCTTCAGAAATGTGGAAAATGGTCCGTTTTCAAATGTTTTATTTTTGAACGTCAGTTCACATTTGTAGGTGGATCATCAGTGTTAGAGCTAAAATTAGCATGTTTAAAGTGATTTTCATGCTTCCAGGGGCTCGGGAAGTTATTTAAATACCATTTGGAGGCATTTAATGTTCGAGCAAAAACGGCTGATTTTCGACAAAAGAGATAACACCCCCCCATTACGTCATGCTTCAGAAATGTGGAAAATGGTCCGTTTTCAAATGTTTTATTTTTGAACGTCAGTTCACATTTGTAGGTGGATCATCAGTGTTAGAGCTAAAATTAGCATGTTTAAAGTGATTTTCATGCTTCCAGGGGCTCGGGAAGTGAAATAAATACCATTTGGAGGCATTTAATGTTCGAGCAAAAAAGGCTGATTTTCCACAAAAGAGATAACACCCCCCCATTACGTCATGCTTCAGAAATGTGGAAAATGGTCCATTTTCAAATGTTTTATTTTTGAACGTCAGTTCACATTTGTAGGTGGATCATCAGTGTTAGAGCTAAAATTAGCATGTTTAAAGTGATTTTCATGCTTCCAGGGGCTCGGGAAGTTAATTAAATACCATTTGGAGGCATTTAATGTTCGAGCAAAAACGGCTGATTTTCGACAAAAGAGATAACACCCCCCCATTACGTCATGCTTCAGAAATGTGGAAAATGGTCCGTTTTCAAATGTTTTATTTTTGAACGTCAGTTCACATTTGTAGGTGGATCATCAGTGTTAGAGCTAAAATTAGCATGTTTAAAGTGATTTTCATGCATCCAGGGGCCCAAAACACAAGATTTATGGAATGGTTAAAAGTGCATGAAAATGGCCAATTTACTCACTCTGAGTTCTCAAAAAGGGTTTCTTCACCCCGGGAAGTTAATTAAATACCATTTGGAGGCATTTAATGTTAGAGCAAAAACGGCTGATTTTCGACAAAAGAGATAACACCCCCCCATTACGTCATGCTTCAGAAATGTGGAAAATGGTCCGTTTTCAAATGTTTTATTTTTGAACGTCAGTTCACATTTGTAGGTGGATCATCAGTGTTAGAGCTAAAATTAGCATGTTTAAAGTGATTTTCATGCTTCCAGGGGCTCGGGAAGAGAAATAAATACCATTTGGAGGCATTTAATGTTCGAGCAAAAAAGGCTGATTTTCCACAAAAGAGATAACACCCCCCCCATTACGTCATGCTTCAGAAATGTGGAAAATGGTCCGTTTTCAAATGTTTTATTTTTGAACGTCAGTTCACATTTGTAGGTGGATCATCAGTGTTAGAGCTAAAATTAGCATGTTTAAAGTGATTTTCATGCTTCCAGGGGCCCAAAACACAAGATTTATGGAATGGTTAAAAGTGCATGAAAATGGCCAATTTACTCACTCTGAGTTCTCAAAAAGGGTTTCTTCACCCAGGGAAGTTAATTAAATACCATTTGGAGGCATTTAATGTTCGAGCAAAAACGGCTGATTTTCGACAAAAGAGATAACACCCCCCCATTACGTCATGCTTCAGAAATGTGGAAAATGGTCCGTTTTCAAATGTTTCATTTTTGAACGTCAGTTCACATTTGTAGGTGGATCATCAGTGTTAGAGCTAAAATTAGCATGTTTAAAGTGATTTTCATGCTTCCAGGGGCTCGGGAAGTTAATTAAATACCATTTGGAGGCATTTAATGTTCGAGCAAAAACGGCTGATTTTCGACAAAAGAGATAACACCCCCCCATTACGTCATGCTTCAGAAATGTGGAAAATGGTCCGTTTTCAAATGTTTTATTTTTGAACGTCAGTTCACATTTGTAGGTGGATCATCAGTGTTAGAGCTAAAATTAGCATGTTTAAAGTGATTTTCATGCTTCCAGGGGCCCAAAACACAAGATTTATGGAATGGTTAAAAGTGCATGAAAATGGCCAATTTACTCACTCTGAGTTCTCAAAAAGGGTTTCTTCACCCCGGGAAGTTAATTAAATACCATTTGGAGGCATTTAATGTTAGAGCAAAAACGGCTGATTTTCGACAAAAGAGATAACACCCCCCCATTACGTCATGCTTCAGAAATGTGGAAAATGGTCCGTTTTCAAATGTTTCATTTTTGAACGTCAGTTCACATTTGTAGGTGGATCATCAGTGTTAGAGCTAAAATTAGCATGTTTAAAGTGATTTTCATGCTTCCAGGGGCTCGGGAAGTTAATTAAATACCATTTGGAGGCATTTAATGTTCGAGCAAAAACGGCTGATTTTCGACAAAAGAGATAACACCCCCCCATTACGTCATGCTTCAGAAATGTGGAAAATGGTCCGTTTTCAAATGTTTTATTTTTGAACGTCAGTTCACATTTGTAGGTGGATCATCAGTGTTAGAGCTAAAATTAGCATGTTTAAAGTGATTTTCATGCTTCCAGGGGCTCGGGAAGTGAAATAAATACCATTTGGAGGCATTTAATGTTCGAGCAAAAAAGGCTGATTTTCCACAAAAGAGATAACACCCCCCCATTACGTCATGCTTCAGAAATGTGGAAAATGGTCCATTTTCAAATGTTTTATTTTTGAACGTCAGTTCACATTTGTAGGTGGATCATCAGTGTTAGAGCTAAAATTAGCATGTTTAAAGTGATTTTCATGCATCCAGGGGCCCAAAACACAAGATTTATGGAATGGTTAAAAGTGCATGAAAATGGCCAATTTACTCACTCTGAGTTCTCAAAAAGGGTTTCTTCACCCCGGGAAGTTAATTAAATACCATTTGGAGGCATTTAATGTTAGAGCAAAAACGGCTGATTTTCGACAAAAGAGATAACACCCCCCCATTACGTCATGCTTCAGAAATGTGGAAAATGGACCGTTTTCAAATGTTTCATTTTTGAACGTCAGTTCACATTTGTAGGTGGATCATCAGTGTTAGAGCTAAAATTAGCATGTTTAAAGTGATTTTCATGCTTCCAGGGGCTCGGGAAGTTAATTAAATACCATTTGGAGGCATTTAATGTTCGAGCAAAAACGGCTGATTTTCGACAAAAGAGATAACACCCCCCCATTACGTCATGCTTCAGAAATGTGGAAAATGGTCCGTTTTCAAATGTTTTATTTTTGAACGTCAGTTCACATTTGTAGGTGGATCATCAGTGTTAGAGCTAAAATTAGCATGTTTAAAGTGATTTTCATGCTTCCAGGGGCTCGGGAAGTTAATTAAATACCATTTGGAGGCATTTAATGTTCGAGCAAAAAAGGCTGATTTTCCACAAAAGAGATAACACCCCCCCATTACGTCATGCTTCAGAAATGTGGAAAATGGTCCATTTTCAAATGTTTTATTTTTGAACGTCAGTTCACATTTGTAGGTGGATCATCAGTGTTAGAGCTAAAATTAGCATGTTTAAAGTGATTTTCATGCTTCCAGGGGCTCGGGAAGTTAATTAAATACCATTTGGAGGCATTTAATGTTCGAGCAAAAACGGCTGATTTTCGACAAAAGAGATAACACCCCCCCATTACGTCATGCTTCAGAAATGTGGAAAATGGTCCGTTTTCAAATGTTTTATTTTTGAACGTCAGTTCACATTTGTAGGTGGATCATCAGTGTTAGAGCTAAAATTAGCATGTTTAAAGTGATTTTCATGCATCCAGAAGCCCAAAACACAAGATTTATGGAATGGTTAAAAGTGCATGAAAATGGCCAATTTACTCACTCTGGGTTCTCAAAAAGGGTTTCTTCACCCCGGGAAGTTAATTAAATACCATTTGGAGGCATTTAATGTTAGAGCAAAAACGGCTGATTTTCGACAAAAGAGATAACACCCCCCCATTACGTCATGCTTCAGAAATGTGGAAAATGGTCCGTTTTCAAATGTTTTATTTTTGAACGTCAGTTCACATTTGTAGGTGGATCATCAGTGTTAGAGCTAAAATTAGCATGTTTAAAGTGATTTTCATGCTTCCAGGGGCTCGGGAAGTTAATTAAATACCATTTGGAGGCATTTAATGTTCGAGCAAAAACGGCTGATTTTCGACAAAAGAGACAACACCCCCCCATTACGTCATGCTTCAGAAATGTGGAAAATGGTCCGTTTTCAAATGTTTTATTTTTGAACGTCAGTTCACATTTGTAGGTGGATCATCAGTGTTAGAGCTAAAATTAGCATGTTTAAAGTGATTTTCATGCTTCCAGGGGCCCAAAACACAAGATTTATGGAATGGTTAAAAGTGCATGAAAATGGCCAATTTACTCACTCTGAGTTCTCAAAAAGGGTTTCTTCACCCCGGGAAGTTAATTAAATACCATTTGGAGGCATTTAATGTTAGAGCAAAAACGGCTGATTTTCGGCAAAAGAGATAACACCCCCCATTACGTCATGCTTCAGAAATGTGGAAAATGGTCCATTTTCAAATGTTTTATTTTTGAACGTCAGTTCACATTTGTAGGTGGATCATCAGTGTTAGAGCTAAAATTAGCATGTTTAAAGTGATTTTCATGCTTCCAGGGGCCCAAAACACAAGATTTATGGAATGGTTAAAAGTGCATAAAAATGGCCAATTTACTCACTCTGAGTTCTCAAAAAGGGTTTCTTCACCCCGGGAAGTTAATTAAATACCATTTGGAGGCATTTAATGTTCGAGCAAAAACGGCTGATTTTCGACAAAAGAGATAACACCCCCCCATTACGTCATGCTTCAGAAATGTGGAAAATGGTCCGTTTTCAAATGTTTTATTTTTGAACGTCAGTTCACATTTGTAGGTGGATCATCAGTGTTAGAGCTAAAATTAGCATGTTTAAAGTGATTTTCATGCTTCCAGGGGCCCAAAACACAAGATTTATGGAATGGTTAAAAGTGCATGGAAATGGCCAATTTACTCACTCTGAGTTCTCAAAAAGGGTTTCTTCACCCCGGGAAGTTAATTAAATACCATTTGGAGGCATTTAATGTTAGAGCAAAAACGGCTGATTTTCAACAAAAGAGATAACACCCCCCCATTACGTCATGCTTCAGAAATGTGGAAAATGGTCCGTTTTCAAATGTTTCATTTTTGAACGTCAGTTCACATTTGTAGGTGGATCATCAGTGTTAGAGCTAAAATTAGCATGTTTAAAGTGATTTTCATGCTTCCAGGGGCCCAAAACACAAGATTTATGGAATGGATAAAAGTGCATGAAAATGGCCAATTTACTCACTCTGAGTTCTCAAAAAGGGTTTCTTCACCCCGGGAAGGTAATTAAATACCATTTGGAGGCATTTAATGTTAGAGCAAAAACGGCTGATTTTCGACAAAAGAGATAACACCCCCCCATTACGTCATGCTTCAGAAATGTGGAAAATGGTCCGTTTTCAAATGTTTCATTTTTGAACGTCAGTTCACATTTGTAGGTGGATCATCAGTGTTAGAGCTAAAATTAGCATGTTTAAAGTGATTTTCATGCATCCAGGGGCCCAAAACACAAGATTTATGGAATGGTTAAAAGTGCATAAAAATGTCCAATTTACTCACTCTGAGTTCTCAAAAAGGGTTTCTTCACCCCGGGAAGTTAATTAAATACCATTTGGAGGCATTTAATGTTAGAGCAAAAACGGCTGATTTTCGACCAAAGAGATAACACCCCCCCATTACGTCATGCTTCAGAAATGTGGAAAATGGTCCGTTTTCAAATGTTTTATTTTTGAACGTCAGTTCACATTTGTAGGTGGATCATCAGTGTTAGAGCTAAAATTAGCATGTTTAAAGTGATTTTCATGCTTCCAGGGGCTCGGGAAGTTAATTAAATACCATTTGGAGGCATTTAATGTTCGAGCAAAAACGGCTGATTTTCGACAAAAGAGACAACACCCCCCCATTACGTCATGCTTCAGAAATGTGGAAAATGGTCCGTTTTCAAATGTTTTATTTTTGAACGTCAGTTCACATTTGTAGGTGGATCATCAGTGTTAGAGCTAAAATTAGCATGTTTAAAGTGATTTTCATGCTTCCAGGGGCCCAAAACACAAGATTTATGGAATGGTTAAAAGTGCATAAAAATGGCCAATTTACTCACTCTGAGTTCTCAAAAAGGGTTTCTTCACCCCGGGAAGTTAATTAAATACCATTTGGAGGCATTTAATGTTCGAGCAAAAACGGCTGATTTTCGACAAAAGAGATAACACCCCCCCATTACGTCATGCTTCAGAAATGTGGAAAATGGTCCGTTTTCAAATGTTTTATTTTTGAACGTCAGTTCACATTTGTAGGTGGATCATCAGTGTTAGAGCTAAAATTAGCATGTTTAAAGTGATTTTCATGCTTCCAGGGGCCCAAAACACAAGATTTATGGAATGGTTAAAAGTGCATGAAAATGGCCAATTTACTCACTCTGAGTTCTCAAAAAGGGTTTCTTCATCCCGGGAAGTTAATTAAATACCATTTAGAGGCATTTAATGTTAGAGCAAAAACGGCTGATTTTCGACAAAAGAGATAACACCCCCCATTACGTCATGCTTCAGAAATGTGGAAAATGGTCCGTTTTCAAATGTTTCATTTTTGAACGTCAGTTCACATTTGTAGGTGGATCATCAGTGTTAGAGCTAAAATTAGCATGTTTAAAGTGATTTTCATGCTTCCAGGGGCCCAAAACACAAGATTTATGGAATGGATAAAAGTGCATGAAAATGGCCAATTTACTCACTCTGAGTTCTCAAAAAGGGTTTCTTCACCCCGGGAAGTTAATTAAATACCATTTGGAGGCATTTAATGTTAGAGCAAAAACGGCTGATTTTCGACAAAAGAGATAACACCCCCCCATTACGTCATGCTTCAGAAATGTGGAAAATGGTCCGTTTTCAAATGTTTCATTTTTGAACGTCAGTTCACATTTGTAGGTGGATCATCAGTGTTAGAGCTAAAATTAGCATGTTTAAAGTGATTTTCATGCTTCCAGGGGCTCGGGAAGTTAATTAAATACCATTTGGAGGCATTTAATGTTCGAGCAAAAACGGCTGATTTTCGACAAAAGAGATAACACCCCCCCATTATGTCATGCTTCAGAAATGTGGAAAATGGTCAGTTTTCAAATGTTTTATTTTTGAACGTCAGTTCACATTTGTAGGTGGATCATCAGTGTTAGAGCTAAAATTAGCATGTTTAAAGTGATTTTCATGCTTCCAGGGGCCCAAAACACAAGATTTATGGAATGGTTAAAAGTGCATGAAAATGGCCAATTTACTCACTCTGAGTTCTCAAAAAGGGTTTCTTCACCCCGGGAAGTTAATTAAATACCATTTGGAGGCATTTAATGTTAGAGCAAAAACGGCTGATTTTCGACAAAAGAGATAACACCCCCCCATTACGTCATGCTTCAGAAATGTGGAAAATGGTCCGTTTTCAAATGTTTTATTTTTGAACGTCAGTTCACATTTGTAGGTGGATCATCAGTGTTAGAGCTAAAATTAGCAGGTTTAAAGTGATTTTCATGCTTCCAGGGGCTCGGGAAGTTAATTAAATACCATTTGGAGGCATTTAATGTTCGAGCAAAAACGGCTGATTTTCGACAAAAGAGATAACACCCCCCCATTACGTCATGCTTCAGAAATGTGGAAAATGGTCCGTTTTCAAATGTTTTATTTTTGAACGTCAGTTCACATTTGTAGGTGGATCATCAGTGTTAGAGCTAAAATTAGCATGTTTAAAGTGATTTTTATGCTTCCAGGGGCCCAAAACACAAGATTTATGGAATAGTTAAAAGTGCATGAAAATGGCCAATTTACTCACTCTGAGTTCTCAAAAAGGGTTTCTTCACCCCGGGAAGTTAATTAAATACCATTTGGAGGCATTTAATGTTAGAGCAAAAACGGCTGATTTTCGACAAAAGAGATAACACCCCCCCATTACGTCATGCTTCAGAAATGTGGAAAATGGTCCGTTTTCAAATGTTTTATTTTTGAAAGTCAGTTCACATTTGTAGGTGGATCATCAGTGTTAGAGCTAAAATTAGCATGTTTAAAGTGATTTTCATGCTTCCAGGGGCTCGGGAAGTGAAATAAATACCATTTGGAGGCATTTAATGTTCGAGCAAAAACGGCTGATTTTCGACAAAAGAGATAACACTCCCCCATTACGTCATGCTTCAGAAATGTGGAAAATGGTCCGTTTTCAAATGTTTTATTTTTGAACGTCAGTTCACATTTGTAGGTGGATCATCAGTGTTAGAGCTAAAATTAGCATGTTTAAAGTGATTTTCATGCTTCCAGGGGCCCAAAACACAAGATTTATGGAATGGTTAAAAGTGCATGAAAATGGCCAATTTACTCCCTCTGAGTTCTCAAAAAGGGTTTCTTCACCCCAGGAAGTTAATTAAATACCATTTGGAGGCATTTAATGTTCGAGCAAAAACGGCTGATTTTTGACAAAAGAGATAACACCCCCCCATTACGTCATGCTTCAGAAATGTGGAAAATGGTCCGTTTTCAAATGTTTTATTTTTGAACGTCAGTTCACATTTGTAGGTGGATCATCAGTGTTAGAGCTAAAATTAGCATGTTTAAAGTGATTTTCATGCTTTCAGGGGCCCAAAACACAAGATTTATGGAATGGTTAAAAGTGCATGAAAATGGCCAATTTACTCACTCTGAGTTCTCAAAAAGGGTTTCTTCACCCCGGGAAGTTAATTAAATACCATTTGGAGGCATTTAATGTTAGAGCAAAAACGGCTGATTTTCGACCAAAGAGATAACACCCCCCCATTACGTCATGCTTCAGAAATGTGGAAAATGGTCCGTTTTCAAATGTTTTATTTTTGAACGTCAGTTCACATTTGTAGGTGGATCATCAGTGTTAGAGCTAAAATTAGCATGTTTAAAGTGATTTTCATGCTTCCAGGGGCTCGGGAAGTTAATTAAATACCATTTGGAGGCATTTAATGTTCGAGCAAAAACGGCTGATTTTCGACAAAAGAGACAACACCCCCCCATTACGTCATGCTTCAGAAATGTGGAAAATGGTCCGTTTTCAAATGTTTTATTTTTGAACGTCAGTTCACATTTGTAGGTGGATCATCAGTGTTAGAGCTAAAATTAGCATGTTTAAAGTGATTTTCATGCTTCCAGGGGCCCAAAACACAAGATTTATGGAATGGTTAAAAGTGCATAAAAATGGCCAATTTACTCACTCTGAGTTCTCAAAAAGGGTTTCTTCACCCCGGGAAGTTAATTAAATACCATTTGGAGGCATTTAATGTTCGAGCAAAAACGGCTGATTTTCGACAAAAGAGATAACACCCCCCCATTACGTCATGCTTCAGAAATGTGGAAAATGGTCCATTTTCAAATGTTTTATTTTTGAACGTCAGTTCACATTTGTAGGTGGATCATCAGTGTTAGAGCTAAAATTAGCATGTTTAAAGTGATTTTCATGCTTCCAGGGGCCCAAAACACAAGATTTATGGAATGGTTAAAAGTGCATGAAAATGGCCAATTTACTCACTCTGAGTTCTCAAAAAGGGTTTCTTCATCCCGGGAAGTTAATTAAATACCATTTGGAGGCATTTAATGTTAGAGCAAAAACGGCTGATTTTCGACAAAAGAGATAACACCCCCCATTACGTCATGCTTCAGAAATGTGGAAAATGGTCCGTTTTCAAATGTTTCATTTTTGAACGTCAGTTCACATTTGTAGGTGGATCATCAGTGTTAGAGCTAAAATTAGCATGTTTAAAGTGATTTTCATGCTTCCAGGGGCCCAAAACACAAGATTTATGGAATGGATAAAAGTGCATGAAAATGGCCAATTTACTCACTCTGAGTTCTCAAAAAGGGTTTCTTCACCCCGGGAAGTTAATTAAATACCATTTGGAGGCATTTAATGTTAGAGCAAAAACGGCTGATTTTCGACAAAAGAGATAACACCCCCCATTACGTCATGCTTCAGAAATGTGGAAAATGGTCCGTTTTCAAATGTTTTATTTTTGAACGTCAGTTCACATTTGTAGGTGGATCATCAGTGTTAGAGCTAAAATTAGCATGTTTAAAGTGATTTTCATGCTTCCAGGGGCCCAAAACACAAGATTTATGGAATGGTTAAAAGTGCATGAAAATGGCCAATTTACTCACTCTGAGTTCTCAAAAAGGGTTTCTTCACCCCGGGAAGTTAATTAAATACCATTTGGAGGCATTTAATGTTAGAGCAAAAACGGCTGATTTTCGACAAAAGAGATAACACCCCCCCATTACGTCATGCTTCAGAAATGTGGAAAATGGTCCGTTTTCAAATGTTTCATTTTTGAACGTCAGTTCACATTTGTAGGTGGATCATCAGTGTTAGAGCTAAAATTAGCATGTTTAAAGTGATTTTCATGCATCCAAGGGCCCAAAACACAAGATTTATGGAATGGTTAAAAGTGCATGAAAATGGCCAATTTACTCACTCTGAGTTCTCAAAAAGGGTTTCTTCACCCCGGGAAGTTAATTAAATACCATTTGGAGGCATTTAATGTTCGAGCAAAAACGGCTGATTTTCGACAAAAGAGATAACACCCCCCCATTATGTCATGCTTCAGAAATGTGGAAAATGGTCCGTTTTCAAATGTTTTATTTTTGAACGTCAGTTCACATTTGTAGGTGGATCATCAGTGTTAGAGCTAAAATTAGCATGTTTAAAGTGATTTTCATGCTTCCAGGGGCTCGGGAAGAGAAATAAATACCATTTGGAGGCATTTAATGTTCGAGCAAAAAAGGCTGATTTTCCACAAAAGAGATAACACCCCCCCCATTACGTCATGCTTCAGAAATGTGGAAAATGGTCCGTTTTCAAATGTTTTATTTTTGAACGTCAGTTCACATTTGTAGGTGGATCATCAGTGTTAGAGCTAAAATTAGCATGTTTAAAGTGATTTTCATGCTTCCAGGGGCCCAAAACACAAGATTTATGGAATGGTTAAAAGTGCATGAAAATGGCCAATTTACTCACTCTGAGTTCTCAAAAAGGGTTTCTTCACCCCGGGAAGTTAATTAAATACCATTTGGAGGCATTTAATGTTCGAGCAAAAACAGCTGATTTTCGACAAAAGAGATAACACCCCCCCATTACGTCATGCTTCAGAAATGTGGAAAATGGTCCGTTTTCAAATGTTTCATTTTTGAACGTCAGTTCACATTTGTAGGTGGATCATCAGTGTTAGAGCTAAAATTAGCATGTTTAAAGTGATTTTCATGCTTCCAGGGGCTCGGGAAGTTAATTAAATACCATTTGGAGGCATTTAATGTTCGAGCAAAAACGGCTGATTTTCGACAAAAGAGATAACACCCCCCCATTACGTCATGCTTCAGAAATGTGGAAAATGGTCCGTTTTCAAATGTTTTATTTTTGAACGTCAGTTCACATTTGTAGGTGGATCATCAGTGTTAGAGCTAAAATTAGCATGTTTAAAGTGATTTTCATGCTTCCAGGGGCCCAAAACACAAGATTTATGGAATGGTTAAAAGTGCATGAAAATGGCCAATTTACTCACTCTGAGTTCTCAAAAAGGGTTTCTTCACCCCGGGAAGTTAATTAAATACCATTTGGAGGCATTTAATGTTAGAGCAAAAACGGCTGATTTTCGACAAAAGAGATAACACCCCCCCATTACGTCATGCTTCAGAAATGTGGAAAATGGTCCGTTTTCAAATGTTTCATTTTTGAATGTCAGTTCACATTTGTAGGTGGATCATCAGTGTTAGAGCTAAAATTAGCATGTTTAAAGTGATTTTCATGCTTCCAGGGGCTCGGGAAGTTAATTAAATACCATTTGGAGGCATTTAATGTTCGAGCAAAAACGGCTGATTTTCGACAAAAGAGATAACACCCCCCCATTACGTCATGCTTCAGAAATGTGGAAAATGGTCCGTTTTCAAATGTTTTATTTTTGAACGTCAGTTCACATTTGTAGGTGGATCATCAGTGTTAGAGCTAAAATTAGCAGGTTTAAAGTGATTTTCATGCTTCCAGGGGCTCGGGAAGTTAATTAAATACCATTTGGAGGCATTTAATGTTCGAGCAAAAACGGCTGATTTTCGACAAAAGAGATAACACCCCCCCATTACGTCATGCTTCAGAAATGTGGAAAATGGTCCGTTTTCAAATGTTTTATTTTTGAACGTCAGTTCACATTTGTAGGTGGATCATCAGTGTTAGAGCTAAAATTAGCATGTTTAAAGTGATTTTTATGCTTCCAGGGGCCCAAAACACAAGATTTATGGAATAGTTAAAAGTGCATGAAAATGGCCAATTTACTCACTCTGAGTTCTCAAAAAGGGTTTCTTCACCCCGGGAAGTTAATTAAATACCATTTGGAGGCATTTAATGTTAGAGCAAAAACGGCTGATTTTCGACAAAAGAGATAACACCCCCCCATTACGTCATGCTTCAGAAATGTGGAAAATGGTCCGTTTTCAAATGTTTTATTTTTGAAAGTCAGTTCACATTTGTAGGTGGATCATCAGTGTTAGAGCTAAAATTAGCATGTTTAAAGTGATTTTCATGCTTCCAGGGGCTCGGGAAGTGAAATAAATACCATTTGGAGGCATTTAATGTTCGAGCAAAAACGGCTGATTTTCGACAAAAGAGATAACACTCCCCCATTACGTCATGCTTCAGAAATGTGGAAAATGGTCCGTTTTCAAATGTTTTATTTTTGAACGTCAGTTCACATTTGTAGGTGGATCATCAGTGTTAGAGCTAAAATTAGCATGTTTAAAGTGATTTTCATGCTTCCAGGGGCCCAAAACACAAGATTTATGGAATGGTTAAAAGTGCATGAAAATGGCCAATTTACTCCCTCTGAGTTCTCAAAAAGGGTTTCTTCACCCCAGGAAGTTAATTAAATACCATTTGGAGGCATTTAATGTTCGAGCAAAAACGGCTGATTTTTGACAAAAGAGATAACACCCCCCCATTACGTCATGCTTCAGAAATGTGGAAAATGGTCCGTTTTCAAATGTTTTATTTTTGAACGTCAGTTCACATTTGTAGGTGGATCATCAGTGTTAGAGCTAAAATTAGCATGTTTAAAGTGATTTTCATGCTTTCAGGGGCCCAAAACACAAGATTTATGGAATGGTTAAAAGTGCATGAAAATGGCCAATTTACTCACTCTGAGTTCTCAAAAAGGGTTTCTTCACCCCGGGAAGTTAATTAAATACCATTTGGAGGCATTTAATGTTAGAGCAAAAACGGCTGATTTTCGACCAAAGAGATAACACCCCCCCATTACGTCATGCTTCAGAAATGTGGAAAATGGTCCGTTTTCAAATGTTTTATTTTTGAACGTCAGTTCACATTTGTAGGTGGATCATCAGTGTTAGAGCTAAAATTAGCATGTTTAAAGTGATTTTCATGCTTCCAGGGGCTCGGGAAGTTAATTAAATACCATTTGGAGGCATTTAATGTTCGAGCAAAAACGGCTGATTTTCGACAAAAGAGACAACACCCCCCCATTACGTCATGCTTCAGAAATGTGGAAAATGGTCCGTTTTCAAATGTTTTATTTTTGAACGTCAGTTCACATTTGTAGGTGGATCATCAGTGTTAGAGCTAAAATTAGCATGTTTAAAGTGATTTTCATGCTTCCAGGGGCCCAAAACACAAGATTTATGGAATGGTTAAAAGTGCATAAAAATGGCCAATTTACTCACTCTGAGTTCTCAAAAAGGGTTTCTTCACCCCGGGAAGTTAATTAAATACCATTTGGAGGCATTTAATGTTCGAGCAAAAACGGCTGATTTTCGACAAAAGAGATAACACCCCCCCATTACGTCATGCTTCAGAAATGTGGAAAATGGTCCATTTTCAAATGTTTTATTTTTGAACGTCAGTTCACATTTGTAGGTGGATCATCAGTGTTAGAGCTAAAATTAGCATGTTTAAAGTGATTTTCATGCTTCCAGGGGCCCAAAACACAAGATTTATGGAATGGTTAAAAGTGCATGAAAATGGCCAATTTACTCACTCTGAGTTCTCAAAAAGGGTTTCTTCATCCCGGGAAGTTAATTAAATACCATTTGGAGGCATTTAATGTTAGAGCAAAAACGGCTGATTTTCGACAAAAGAGATAACACCCCCCATTACGTCATGCTTCAGAAATGTGGAAAATGGTCCGTTTTCAAATGTTTCATTTTTGAACGTCAGTTCACATTTGTAGGTGGATCATCAGTGTTAGAGCTAAAATTAGCATGTTTAAAGTGATTTTCATGCTTCCAGGGGCCCAAAACACAAGATTTATGGAATGGATAAAAGTGCATGAAAATGGCCAATTTACTCACTCTGAGTTCTCAAAAAGGGTTTCTTCACCCCGGGAAGTTAATTAAATACCATTTGGAGGCATTTAATGTTAGAGCAAAAACGGCTGATTTTCGACAAAAGAGATAACACCCCCCATTACGTCATGCTTCAGAAATGTGGAAAATGGTCCGTTTTCAAATGTTTTATTTTTGAACGTCAGTTCACATTTGTAGGTGGATCATCAGTGTTAGAGCTAAAATTAGCATGTTTAAAGTGATTTTCATGCTTCCAGGGGCCCAAAACACAAGATTTATGGAATGGTTAAAAGTGCATGAAAATGGCCAATTTACTCACTCTGAGTTCTCAAAAAGGGTTTCTTCACCCCGGGAAGTTAATTAAATACCATTTGGAGGCATTTAATGTTAGAGCAAAAACGGCTGATTTTCGACAAAAGAGATAACACCCCCCCATTACGTCATGCTTCAGAAATGTGGAAAATGGTCCGTTTTCAAATGTTTCATTTTTGAACGTCAGTTCACATTTGTAGGTGGATCATCAGTGTTAGAGCTAAAATTAGCATGTTTAAAGTGATTTTCATGCATCCAAGGGCCCAAAACACAAGATTTATGGAATGGTTAAAAGTGCATGAAAATGGCCAATTTACTCACTCTGAGTTCTCAAAAAGGGTTTCTTCACCCCGGGAAGTTAATTAAATACCATTTGGAGGCATTTAATGTTCGAGCAAAAACGGCTGATTTTCGACAAAAGAGATAACACCCCCCCATTATGTCATGCTTCAGAAATGTGGAAAATGGTCCGTTTTCAAATGTTTTATTTTTGAACGTCAGTTCACATTTGTAGGTGGATCATCAGTGTTAGAGCTAAAATTAGCATGTTTAAAGTGATTTTCATGCTTCCAGGGGCTCGGGAAGAGAAATAAATACCATTTGGAGGCATTTAATGTTCGAGCAAAAAAGGCTGATTTTCCACAAAAGAGATAACACCCCCCCCATTACGTCATGCTTCAGAAATGTGGAAAATGGTCCGTTTTCAAATGTTTTATTTTTGAACGTCAGTTCACATTTGTAGGTGGATCATCAGTGTTAGAGCTAAAATTAGCATGTTTAAAGTGATTTTCATGCTTCCAGGGGCCCAAAACACAAGATTTATGGAATGGTTAAAAGTGCATGAAAATGGCCAATTTACTCACTCTGAGTTCTCAAAAAGGGTTTCTTCACCCCGGGAAGTTAATTAAATACCATTTGGAGGCATTTAATGTTCGAGCAAAAACGGCTGATTTTCGACAAAAGAGATAACACCCCCCCATTACGTCATGCTTCAGAAATGTGGAAAATGGTCCGTTTTCAAATGTTTCATTTTTGAACGTCAGTTCACATTTGTAGGTGGATCATCAGTGTTAGAGCTAAAATTAGCATGTTTAAAGTGATTTTCATGCTTCCAGGGGCTCGGGAAGTTAATTAAATACCATTTGGAGGCATTTAATGTTCGAGCAAAAACGGCTGATTTTCGACAAAAGAGATAACACCCCCCCATTACGTCATGCTTCAGAAATGTGGAAAATGGTCCGTTTTCAAATGTTTTATTTTTGAACGTCAGTTCACATTTGTAGGTGGATCATCAGTGTTAGAGCTAAAATTAGCATGTTTAAAGTGATTTTCATGCTTCCAGGGGCCCAAAACACAAGATTTATGGAATGGTTAAAAGTGCATGAAAATGGCCAATTTACTCACTCTGAGTTCTCAAAAAGGGTTTCTTCACCCCGGGAAGTTAATTAAATACCATTTGGAGGCATTTAATGTTAGAGCAAAAACGGCTGATTTTCGACAAAAGAGATAACACCCCCCCATTACGTCATGCTTCAGAAATGTGGAAAATGGTCCGTTTTCAAATGTTTCATTTTTGAATGTCAGTTCACATTTGTAGGTGGATCATCAGTGTTAGAGCTAAAATTAGCATGTTTAAAGTGATTTTCATGCTTCCAGGGGCTCGGGAAGTTAATTAAATACCATTTGGAGGCATTTAATGTTCGAGCAAAAACGGCTGATTTTCGACAAAAGAGATAACACCCCCCCATTACGTCATGCTTCAGAAATGTGGAAAATGGTCCGTTTTCAAATGTTTTATTTTTGAACGTCAGTTCACATTTGTAGGTGGATCATCAGTGTTAGAGCTAAAATTAGCATGTTTAAAGTGATTTTCATGCTTCCAGGGGCTCGGGAAGTGAAATAAATACCATTTGGAGGCATTTAATGTTCGAGCAAAAAAGGCTGATTTTCCACAAAAGAGATAACACCCCCCCATTACGTCATGCTTCAGAAATGTGGAAAATGGTCCATTTTCAAATGTTTTATTTTTGAACGTCAGTTCACATTTGTAGGTGGATCATCAGTGTTAGAGCTAAAATTAGCATGTTTAAAGTGATTTTCATGCATCCAGGGGCCCAAAACACAAGATTTATGGAATGGTTAAAAGTGCATGAAAATGGCCAATTTACTCACTCTGAGTTCTCAAAAAGGGTTTCTTCACCCCGGGAAGTTAATTAAATACCATTTGGAGGCATTTAATGTTAGAGCAAAAACGGCTGATTTTCGACAAAAGAGATAACACCCCCCCATTACGTCATGCTTCAGAAATGTGGAAAATGGACCGTTTTCAAATGTTTCATTTTTGAACGTCAGTTCACATTTGTAGGTGGATCATCAGTGTTAGAGCTAAAATTAGCATGTTTAAAGTGATTTTCATGCTTCCAGGGGCTCGGGAAGTTAATTAAATACCATTTGGAGGCATTTAATGTTCGAGCAAAAACGGCTGATTTTCGACAAAAGAGATAACACCCCCCCATTACGTCATGCTTCAGAAATGTGGAAAATGGTCCGTTTTCAAATGTTTTATTTTTGAACGTCAGTTCACATTTGTAGGTGGATCATCAGTGTTAGAGCTAAAATTAGCATGTTTAAAGTGATTTTCATGCTTCCAGGGGCTCGGGAAGTGAAATAAATACCATTTGGAGGCATTTAATGTTCGAGCAAAAAAGGCTGATTTTCCACAAAAGAGATAACACCCCCCCATTACGTCATGCTTCAGAAATGTGGAAAATGGTCCATTTTCAAATGTTTTATTTTTGAACGTCAGTTCACATTTGTAGGTGGATCATCAGTGTTAGAGCTAAAATTAGCATGTTTAAAGTGATTTTCATGCTTCCAGGGGCTCGGGAAGTTAATTAAATACCATTTGGAGGCATTTAATGTTCGAGCAAAAACGGCTGATTTTCGACAAAAGAGATAACACCCCCCCATTACGTCATGCTTCAGAAATGTGGAAAATGGTCCGTTTTCAAATGTTTTATTTTTGAACGTCAGTTCACATTTGTAGGTGGATCATCAGTGTTAGAGCTAAAATTAGCATGTTTAAAGTGATTTTCATGCATCCAGGGGCCCAAAACACAAGATTTATGGAATGGTTAAAAGTGCATGAAAATGGCCAATTTACTCACTCTGGGTTCTCAAAAAGGGTTTCTTCACCCCGGGAAGTTAATTAAATACCATTTGGAGGCATTTAATGTTAGAGCAAAAACGGCTGATTTTCGACAAAAGAGATAACACCCCCCCATTACGTCATGCTTCAGAAATGTGGAAAATGGTCCGTTTTCAAATGTTTTATTTTTGAACGTCAGTTCACATTTGTAGGTGGATCATCAGTGTTAGAGCTAAAATTAGCATGTTTAAAGTGATTTTCATGCTTCCAGGGGCTCGGGAAGTTAATTAAATACCATTTGGAGGCATTTAATGTTCGAGCAAAAACGGCTGATTTTCGACAAAAGAGACAACACCCCCCCATTACGTCATGCTTCAGAAATGTGGAAAATGGTCCGTTTTCAAATGTTTTATTTTTGAACGTCAGTTCACATTTGTAGGTGGATCATCAGTGTTAGAGCTAAAATTAGCATGTTTAAAGTGATTTTCATGCTTCCAGGGGCCCAAAACACAAGATTTATGGAATGGTTAAAAGTGCATGAAAATGGCCAATTTACTCACTCTGAGTTCTCAAAAAGGGTTTCTTCACCCCGGGAAGTTAATTAAATACCATTTGGAGGCATTTAATGTTAGAGCAAAAACGGCTGATTTTCGGCAAAAGAGATAACACCCCCCATTACGTCATGCTTCAGAAATGTGGAAAATGGTCCGTTTTCAAATGTTTTATTTTTGAACGTCAGTTCACATTTGTAGGTGGATCATCAGTGTTAGAGCTAAAATTAGCATGTTTAAAGTGATTTTCATGCTTCCAGGGGCCCAAAACACAAGATTTATGGAATGGTTAAAAGTGCATAAAAATGGCCAATTTACTCACTCTGAGTTCTCAAAAAGGGTTTCTTCACCCCGGGAAGTTAATTAAATACCATTTGGAGGCATTTAATGTTCGAGCAAAAACGGCTGATTTTCGACAAAAGAGATAACACCCCCCCATTACGTCATGCTTCAGAAATGTGGAAAATGGTCCGTTTTCAAATGTTTTATTTTTGAACGTCAGTTCACATTTGTAGGTGGATCATCAGTGTTAGAGCTAAAATTAGCATGTTTAAAGTGATTTTCATGCTTCCAGGGGCCCAAAACACAAGATTTATGGAATGGTTAAAAGTGCATGAAAATGGCCAATTTACTCACTCTGAGTTCTCAAAAAGGGTTTCTTCACCCCGGGAAGTTAATTAAATACCATTTGGAGGCATTTAATGTTAGAGCAAAAACGGCTGATTTTCAACAAAAGAGATAACACCCCCCCATTACGTCATGCTTCAGAAATGTGGAAAATGGTCCGTTTTCAAATGTTTCATTTTTGAACGTCAGTTCACATTTGTAGGTGGATCATCAGTGTTAGAGCTAAAATTAGCATGTTTAAAGTGATTTTCATGCTTCCAGGGGCCCAAAACACAAGATTTATGGAATGGATAAAAGTGCATGAAAATGGCCAATTTACTCACTCTGAGTTCTCAAAAAGGGTTTCTTCACCCCGGGAAGGTAATTAAATACCATTTGGAGGCATTTAATGTTAGAGCAAAAACGGCTGATTTTCGACAAAAGAGATAACACCCCCCCATTACGTCATGCTTCAGAAATGTGGAAAATGGTCCGTTTTCAAATGTTTCATTTTTGAACGTCAGTTCACATTTGTAGGTGGATCATCAGTGTTAGAGCTAAAATTAGCATGTTTAAAGTGATTTTCATGCATCCAGGGGCCCAAAACACAAGATTTATGGAATGGTTAAAAGTGCATAAAAATGGCCAATTTACTCACTCTGAGTTCTCAAAAAGGGTTTCTTCACCCCGGGAAGTTAATTAAATACCATTTGGAGGCATTTAATGTTAGAGCAAAAACGGCTGATTTTCGACCAAAGAGATAACACCCCCCCATTACGTCATGCTTCAGAAATGTGGAAAATGGTCCGTTTTCAAATGTTTTATTTTTGAACGTCAGTTCACATTTGTAGGTGGATCATCAGTGTTAGAGCTAAAATTAGCATGTTTAAAGTGATTTTCATGCTTCCAGGGGCTCGGGAAGTTAATTAAATACCATTTGGAGGCATTTAATGTTCGAGCAAAAACGGCTGATTTTCGACAAAAGAGACAACACCCCCCCATTACGTCATGCTTCAGAAATGTGGAAAATGGTCCGTTTTCAAATGTTTTATTTTTGAACGACAGTTCACATTTGTAGGTGGATCATCAGTGTTAGAGCTAAAATTAGCATGTTTAAAGTGATTTTCATGCTTCCAGGGGCCCAAAACACAAGATTTATGGAATGGTTAAAAGTGCATAAAAATGGCCAATTTACTCACTCTGAGTTCTCAAAAAGGGTTTCTTCACCCCGGGAAGTTAATTAAATACCATTTGGAGGCATTTAATGTTCGAGCAAAAACGGCTGATTTTCGACAAAAGAGATAACACCCCCCCATTACGTCATGCTTCAGAAATGTGGAAAATGGTCCGTTTTCAAATGTTTTATTTTTGAACGTCAGTTCACATTTGTAGGTGGATCATCAGTGTTAGAGCTAAAATTAGCATGTTTAAAGTGATTTTCATGCTTCCAGGGGCCCAAAACACAAGATTTATGGAATGGTTAAAAGTGCATGAAAATGGCCAATTTACTCACTCTGAGTTCTCAAAAAGGGTTTCTTCATCCCGGGAAGTTAATTAAATACCATTTGGAGGCATTTAATGTTAGAGCAAAAACGGCTGATTTTCGACAAAAGAGATAACACCCCCCATTACGTCATGCTTCAGAAATGTGGAAAATGGTCCGTTTTCAAATGTTTCATTTTTGAACGTCAGTTCACATTTGTAGGTGGATCATCAGTGTTAGAGCTAAAATTAGCATGTTTAAAGTGATTTTCATGCTTCCAGGGGCCCAAAACACAAGATTTATGGAATGGATAAAAGTGCATGAAAATGGCCAATTTACTCACTCTGAGTTCTCAAAAAGGGTTTCTTCACCCCGGGAAGTTAATTAAATACCATTTGGAGGCATTTAATGTTAGAGCAAAAACGGCTGATTTTCGACAAAAGAGATAACACCCCCCCATTACGTCATGCTTCAGAAATGTGGAAAATGGTCCGTTTTCAAATGTTTCATTTTTGAACGTCAGTTCACATTTGTAGGTGGATCATCAGTGTTAGAGCTAAAATTAGCATGTTTAAAGTGATTTTCATGCTTCCAGGGGCTCGGGAAGTTAATTAAATACCATTTGGAGGCATTTAATGTTCGAGCAAAAACGGCTGATTTTCGACAAAAGAGATAACACCCCCCCATTATGTCATGCTTCAGAAATGTGGAAAATGGTCCGTTTTCAAATGTTTTATTTTTGAACGTCAGTTCACATTTGTAGGTGGATCATCAGTGTTAGAGCTAAAATTAGCATGTTTAAAGTGATTTTCATGCTTCCAGGGGCCCAAAACACAAGATTTATGGAATGGTTAAAAGTGCATGAAAATGGCCAATTTACTCACTCTGAGTTCTCAAAAAGGGTTTCTTCACCCCGGGAAGTTAATTAAATACCATTTGGAGGCATTTAATGTTAGAGCAAAAACGGCTGATTTTCGACAAAAGAGATAACACCCCCCCATTACGTCATGCTTCAGAAATGTGGAAAATGGTCCGTTTTCAAATGTTTTATTTTTGAACGTCAGTTCACATTTGTAGGTGGATCATCAGTGTTAGAGCTAAAATTAGCAGGTTTAAAGTGATTTTCATGCTTCCAGGGGCTCGGGAAGTTAATTAAATACCATTTGGAGGCATTTAATGTTCGAGCAAAAACGGCTGATTTTCGACAAAAGAGATAACACCCCCCCATTACGTCATGCTTCAGAAATGTGGAAAATGGTCCGTTTTCAAATGTTTTATTTTTGAACGTCAGTTCACATTTGTAGGTGGATCATCAGTGTTAGAGCTAAAATTAGCATGTTTAAAGTGATTTTTATGCTTCCAGGGGCCCAAAACACAAGATTTATGGAATAGTTAAAAGTGCATGAAAATGGCCAATTTACTCACTCTGAGTTCTCAAAAAGGGTTTCTTCACCCCGGGAAGTTAATTAAATACCATTTGGAGGCATTTAATGTTAGAGCAAAAACGGCTGATTTTCGACAAAAGAGATAACACCCCCCCATTACGTCATGCTTCAGAAATGTGGAAAATGGTCC
Organism: Lissotriton vulgaris; assembly: GCF_964263255.1. Classification (NCBI taxonomy): domain Eukaryota; kingdom Metazoa; phylum Chordata; class Amphibia; order Caudata; family Salamandridae; genus Lissotriton; species Lissotriton vulgaris. The sequence goes on along the minus strand of NW_028252401.1, from coordinate 13,098 downwards.
GTTTTCAAATGTTTTATTTTTGAAAGTCAGTTCACATTTGTAGGTGGATCATCAGTGTTAGAGCTAAAATTAGCATGTTTAAAGTGATTTTCATGCTTCCAGGGGCTCGGGAAGTGAAATAAATACCATTTGGAGGCATTTAATGTTCGAGCAAAAACGGCTGATTTTCGACAAAAGAGATAACACTCCCCCATTACGTCATGCTTCAGAAATGTGGAAAATGGTCCGTTTTCAAATGTTTTATTTTTGAACGTCAGTTCACATTTGTAGGTGGATCATCAGTGTTAGAGCTAAAATTAGCATGTTTAAAGTGATTTTCATGCTTCCAGGGGCCCAAAACACAAGATTTATGGAATGGTTAAAAGTGCATGAAAATGGCCAATTTACTCCCTCTGAGTTCTCAAAAAGGGTTTCTTCACCCCAGGAAGTTAATTAAATACCATTTGGAGGCATTTAATGTTCGAGCAAAAACGGCTGATTTTTGACAAAAGAGATAACACCCCCCCATTACGTCATGCTTCAGAAATGTGGAAAATGGTCCGTTTTCAAATGTTTTATTTTTGAACGTCAGTTCACATTTGTAGGTGGATCATCAGTGTTAGAGCTAAAATTTGCATGTTTAAAGTGATTTTCATGCTTCCAGGGGCCCAAAACACAAGATTTATGGAATGGTTAAAAGTGCATAAAAATGGCCAATTTACTCACTCTGAGTTCTCAAAAAGGGTTTCTTCACCCCGGGAAGTTAATTAAATACCATTTGGAGGCATTTAATGTTCGAGCAAAAACGGCTGATTTTCGACAAAAGAGATAACACCCCCCCATTACGTCATGCTTCAGAAATGTGGAAAATGGTCCGTTTTCAAATGTTTTATTTTTGAACGTCAGTTCACATTTGTAGGTGGATCATCAGTGTTAGAGCTAAAATTAGCATGTTTAAAGTGATTTTCATGCTTCCAGGGGCCCAAAACACAAGATTTATGGAATGGTTAAAAGTGCATGAAAATGGCCAATTTACTCACTCTGAGTTCTCAAAAAGGGTTTCTTCATCCCGGGAAGTTAATTAAATACCATTTGGAGGCATTTAATGTTAGAGCAAAAACGGCTGATTTTCGACAAAAGAGATAACACCCCCCATTACGTCATGCTTCAGAAATGTGGAAAATGGTCCGTTTTCAAATGTTTCATTTTTGAACGTCAGTTCACATTTGTAGGTGGATCATCAGTGTTAGAGCTAAAATTAGCATGTTTAAAGTGATTTTCATGCTTCCAGGGGCCCAAAACACAAGATTTATGGAATGGATAAAAGTGCATGAAAATGGCCAATTTACTCACTCTGAGTTCTCAAAAAGGGTTTCTTCACCCCGGGAAGTTAATTAAATACCATTTGGAGGCATTTAATGTTAGAGCAAAAACGGCTGATTTTCGACAAAAGAGATAACACCCCCCCATTACGTCATGCTTCAGAAATGTGGAAAATGGTCCGTTTTCAAATGTTTCATTTTTGAACGTCAGTTCACATTTGTAGGTGGATCATCAGTGTTAGAGCTAAAATTAGCATGTTTAAAGTGATTTTCATGCTTCCAGGGGCTCGGGAAGTTAATTAAATACCATTTGGAGGCATTTAATGTTCGAGCAAAAACGGCTGATTTTCGACAAAAGAGATAACACCCCCCCATTATGTCATGCTTCAGAAATGTGGAAAATGGTCCGTTTTCAAATGTTTTATTTTTGAACGTCAGTTCACATTTGTAGGTGGATCATCAGTGTTAGAGCTAAAATTAGCATGTTTAAAGTGATTTTCATGCTTCCAGGGGCCCAAAACACAAGATTTATGGAATGGTTAAAAGTGCATGAAAATGGCCAATTTACTCACTCTGAGTTCTCAAAAAGGGTTTCTTCACCCCGGGAAGTTAATTAAATACCATTTGGAGGCATTTAATGTTAGAGCAAAAACGGCTGATTTTCGACAAAAGAGATAACACCCCCCCATTACGTCATGCTTCAGAAATGTGGAAAATGGTCCGTTTTCAAATGTTTTATTTTTGAACGTCAGTTCACATTTGTAGGTGGATCATCAGTGTTAGAGCTAAAATTAGCAGGTTTAAAGTGATTTTCATGCTTCCAGGGGCTCGGGAAGTTAATTAAATACCATTTGGAGGCATTTAATGTTCGAGCAAAAACGGCTGATTTTCGACAAAAGAGATAACACCCCCCCATTACGTCATGCTTCAGAAATGTGGAAAATGGTCCGTTTTCAAATGTTTTATTTTTGAACGTCAGTTCACATTTGTAGGTGGATCATCAGTGTTAGAGCTAAAATTAGCATGTTTAAAGTGATTTTTATGCTTCCAGGGGCCCAAAACACAAGATTTATGGAATAGTTAAAAGTGCATGAAAATGGCCAATTTACTCACTCTGAGTTCTCAAAAAGGGTTTCTTCACCCCGGGAAGTTAATTAAATACCATTTGGAGGCATTTAATGTTAGAGCAAAAACGGCTGATTTTCGACAAAAGAGATAACACCCCCCCATTACGTCATGCTTCAGAAATGTGGAAAATGGTCCGTTTTCAAATGTTTTATTTTTGAAAGTCAGTTCACATTTGTAGGTGGATCATCAGTGTTAGAGCTAAAATTAGCATGTTTAAAGTGATTTTCATGCTTCCAGGGGCTCGGGAAGTGAAATAAATACCATTTGGAGGCATTTAATGTTCGAGCAAAAACGGCTGATTTTCGACAAAAGAGATAACACTCCCCCATTACGTCATGCTTCAGAAATGTGGAAAATGGTCCGTTTTCAAATGTTTTATTTTTGAACGTCAGTTCACATTTGTAGGTGGATCATCAGTGTTAGAGCTAAAATTAGCATGTTTAAAGTGATTTTCATGCTTCCAGGGGCCCAAAACACAAGATTTATGGAATGGTTAAAAGTGCATGAAAATGGCCAATTTACTCCCTCTGAGTTCTCAAAAAGGGTTTCTTCACCCCAGGAAGTTAATTAAATACCATTTGGAGGCATTTAATGTTCGAGCAAAAACGGCTGATTTTTGACAAAAGAGATAACACCCCCCCATTACGTCATGCTTCAGAAATGTGGAAAATGGTCCGTTTTCAAATGTTTTATTTTTGAACGTCAGTTCACATTTGTAGGTGGATCATCAGTGTTAGAGCTAAAATTAGCATGTTTAAAGTGATTTTCATGCTTCCAGGGGCCCAAAACACAAGATTTATGGAATGGTTAAAAGTGCATGAAAATGGCCAATTTACTCACTCTGAGTTCTCAAAAAGGGTTTCTTCACCCCGGGAAGTTAATTAAATACCATTTGGAGGCATTTAATGTTAGAGCAAAAGCGGCTGATTTTCGACAAAAGAGATAACACCCCCCCATTACGTCATGCTTCAGAAATGTGGAAAATGGTCCGTTTTCAAATGTTTTATTTTTGAACGTCAGTTCACATTTGTAGGTGGATCATCAGTGTTAGAGCTAAAATTAGCATGTTTAAAGTGATTTTCATGCTTCCAGGGGCTCGGGAAGTTAATTAAATACCATTTGGAGGCATTTAATGTTCGAGCAAAAACGGCTGATTTTCGACAAAAGAGATAACACCCCCCCATTACGTCATGCTTCAGAAATGTGGAAAATGGTCCGTTTTCAAATGTTTTATTTTTGAACGTCAGTTCACATTTGTAGGTGGATCATCAGTGTTAGAGCTAAAATTAGCATGTTTAAAGTGATTTTCATGCTTCCAAGGGGCCCAAAACACAAGATTTATGGAATGGTTAAAAGTGCATGAAAATGGCCAATTTACTCACTCTGAGTTCTCAAAAAGGGTTTCTTCACCCCGGGAAGTTAATTAAATACCATTTGGAGGCATTTAATGTTAGAGCAAAAACGGCTGATTTTCGACAAAAGAGATAACACCCCCCCATTACGTCATGCTTCAGAAATGTGGAAAATGGTCCGTTTTCAAATGTTTTATTTTTGAACGTCAGTTCACATTTGTAGGTGGATCATCAGTGTTAGAGCTAAAATTAGCATGTTTAAAGTGATTTTCATGCTTCCAGGGGCTCGGGAAGTTAATTAAATACCATTTGGAGGCATTTAATGTTCGAGCAAAAACGGCTGATTTTCGACAAAAGAGATAACACCCCCCCATTATGTCATGCTTCAGAAATGTGGAAAATGGTCCGTTTTCAAATGTTTTATTTTTGAACGTCAGTTCACATTTGTAGGTGGATCATCCGTGTTAGAGCTAAAATTAGCATGTTTAAAGTGATTTTCATGCTTCCAGGGGCTTGGGAAGTGAAATAAATACCATTTGGAGGCATTTAATGTTTGAGCAAAAACGGCTGATTTTCGACAAAAGAGATAACACCCCCCCATTACGTCATGCTTCAGAAATGTGGAAAATGGTCCGTTTTCAAATGTTTTATTTTTGAACATCAGTTCACATTTGTAGGTGGATCATCAGTGTTAGAGCTAAAATTAGCATGTTTAAAGTGATTTTCATGCTTCCAGGGGCCCAAAACACAAGATTTATGGAATGGTTAAAAGTGCATGAAAATGGCCAATTTACTCACTCTGAGTTCTCAAAAAGGGTTTCTTCACCCCGGGAAGTTAATTAAATACCATTTGGAGGCATTTAATGTTTGAGCAAAAACGGCTGATTTTCGACAAAAGAGATAACACCCCCCCATTACGTCATGCTTCAGAAATGTGGAAAATGGTCCGTTTTCAAATGTTTTATTTTTGAACGTCAGTTCACATTTGTAGGTGGATCATCAGTGTTAGAGCTAAAATTAGCATGTTTAAAGTGATTTTCATGCTTCCAGGGGCCCAAAACACAAGATTTATGGAATGGTTAAAAGTGCATGAAAATGGCCAATTTACTCACTCTGAGTTCTCAAAAAGGGTTTCTTCACCCCGGGAAGTTAATTAAATACCATTTGGAGGCATTTAATGTTAGAGCAAAAACGGCTGATTTTCGACAAAAGAGATAACACCCCCCCATTACGTCATGCTTCAGAAATGTGGAAAATGGTCCGTTTTCAAATGTTTTATTTTTGAACGTCAGTTCACATTTGTAGGTGGATCATCAGTGTTAGAGCTAAAATTAGCATGTTTAAAGTGATTTTCATGCTTCCAGGGGCTCGGGAAGTTATTTAAATACCATTTGGAGGCATTTAATGTTCGAGCAAAAACGGCTGATTTTCGACAAAAGAGATAACACCCCCCCATTACGTCATGCTTCAGAAATGTGGAAAATGGTCCGTTTTCAAATGTTTTATTTTTGAACGTCAGTTCACATTTGTAGGTGGATCATCAGTGTTAGAGCTAAAATTAGCATGTTTAAAGTGATTTTCATGCTTCCAGGGGCTCGGGAAGTGAAATAAATACCATTTGGAGGCATTTAATGTTCGTGCAAAAAAGGCTGATTTTCCACAAAAGAGATAACACCCCCCCATTACGTCATGCTTCAGAAATGTGGAAAATGGTCCATTTTCAAATGTTTTATTTTTGAACGTCAGTTCACATTTGTAGGTGGATCATCAGTGTTAGAGCTAAAATTAGCATGTTTAAAGTGATTTTCATGCTTCCAGGGGCTCGGGAAGTTAATTAAATACCATTTGGAGGCATTTAATGTTCGAGCAAAAACGGCTGATTTTCGACAAAAGAGATAACACCCCCCCATTACGTCATGCTTCAGAAATGTGGAAAATGGTCCGTTTTCAAATGTTTTATTTTTGAACGTCAGTTCACATTTGTAGGTGGATCATCAGTGTTAGAGCTAAAATTAGCATGTTTAAAGTGATTTTCATGCATCCAGGGGCCCAAAACACAAGATTTATGGAATGGTTAAAAGTGCATGAAAATGGCCAATTTACTCACTCTGAGTTCTCAAAAAGGGTTTCTTCACCCCGGGAAGTTAATTAAATACCATTTGGAGGCATTTAATGTTAGAGCAAAAACGGCTGATTTTCGACAAAAGAGATAACACCCCCCCATTACGTCATGCTTCAGAAATGTGGAAAATGGTCCGTTTTCAAATGTTTTATTTTTGAACGTCAGTTCACATTTGTAGGTGGATCATCAGTGTTAGAGCTAAAATTAGCATGTTTAAAGTGATTTTCATGCTTCCAGGGGCTCGGGAAGTTAATTAAATACCATTTGGAGGCATTTAATGTTCAAGCAAAAACGGCTGATTTTCGACAAAAGAGACAACACCCCCCCATTACGTCATGCTTCAGAAATGTGGAAAATGGTCCGTTTTCAAATGTTTTATTTTTGAACGTCAGTTCACATTTGTAGGTGGATCATCAGTGTTAGAGCTAAAATTAGCATGTTTAAAGTGATTTTCATGCTTCCAGGGGCTCGGGAAGTTATTTAAATACCATTTGGAGGCATTTAATGTTCGAGCAAAAACGGCTGATTTTCGACAAAAGAGATAACACCCCCCCATTACGTCATGCTTCAGAAATGTGGAAAATGGTCCGTTTTCAAATGTTTTATTTTTGAACGTCAGTTCACATTTGTAGGTGGATCATCAGTGTTAGAGCTAAAATTAGCATGTTTAAAGTGATTTTCATGCTTCCAGGGGCTCGGGAAGTGAAATAAATACCATTTGGAGGCATTTAATGTTCGAGCAAAAAAGGCTGATTTTCCACAAAAGAGATAACACCCCCCCATTACGTCATGCTTCAGAAATGTGGAAAATGGTCCATTTTCAAATGTTTTATTTTTGAACGTCAGTTCACATTTGTAGGTGGATCATCAGTGTTAGAGCTAAAATTAGCATGTTTAAAGTGATTTTCATGCTTCCAGGGGCTCGGGAAGTTAATTAAATACCATTTGGAGGCATTTAATGTTCGAGCAAAAACGGCTGATTTTCGACAAAAGAGATAACACCCCCCCATTACGTCATGCTTCAGAAATGTGGAAAATGGTCCGTTTTCAAATGTTTTATTTTTGAACGTCAGTTCACATTTGTAGGTGGATCATCAGTGTTAGAGCTAAAATTAGCATGTTTAAAGTGATTTTCATGCATCCAGGGGCCCAAAACACAAGATTTATGGAATGGTTAAAAGTGCATGAAAATGGCCAATTTACTCACTCTGAGTTCTCAAAAAGGGTTTCTTCACCCCGGGAAGTTAATTAAATACCATTTGGAGGCATTTAATGTTAGAGCAAAAACGGCTGATTTTCGACAAAAGAGATAACACCCCCCCATTACGTCATGCTTCAGAAATGTGGAAAATGGTCCGTTTTCAAATGTTTTATTTTTGAACGTCAGTTCACATTTGTAGGTGGATCATCAGTGTTAGAGCTAAAATTAGCATGTTTAAAGTGATTTTCATGCTTCCAGGGGCTCGGGAAGTTAATTAAATACCATTTGGAGGCATTTAATGTTCAAGCAAAAACGGCTGATTTTCGACAAAAGAGACAACACCCCCCCATTACGTCATGCTTCAGAAATGTGGAAAATGGTCCGTTTTCAAATGTTTTATTTTTGAACGTCAGTTCACATTTGTAGGTGGATCATCAGTGTTAGAGCTAAAATTAGCATGTTTAAAGTGATTTTCATGCTTCCAGGGGCTCGGGAAGTTATTTAAATACCATTTGGAGGCATTTAATGTTCGAGCAAAAACGGCTGATTTTCGACAAAAGAGATAACACCCCCCCATTACGTCATGCTTCAGAAATGTGGAAAATGGTCCGTTTTCAAATGTTTTATTTTTGAACGTCAGTTCACATTTGTAGGTGGATCATCAGTGTTAGAGCTAAAATTAGCATGTTTAAAGTGATTTTCATGCTTCCAGGGGCTCGGGAAGTGAAATAAATACCATTTGGAGGCATTTAATGTTCGAGCAAAAAAGGCTGATTTTCCACAAAAGAGATAACACCCCCCCATTACGTCATGCTTCAGAAATGTGGAAAATGGTCCATTTTCAAATGTTTTATTTTTGAACGTCAGTTCACATTTGTAGGTGGATCATCAGTGTTAGAGCTAAAATTAGCATGTTTAAAGTGATTTTCATGCTTCCAGGGGCTCGGGAAGTTAATTAAATACCATTTGGAGGCATTTAATGTTCGAGCAAAAACGGCTGATTTTCGACAAAAGAGATAACACCCCCCCATTACGTCATGCTTCAGAAATGTGGAAAATGGTCCGTTTTCAAATGTTTTATTTTTGAACGTCAGTTCACATTTGTAGGTGGATCATCAGTGTTAGAGCTAAAATTAGCATGTTTAAAGTGATTTTCATGCATCCAGGGGCCCAAAACACAAGATTTATGGAATGGTTAAAAGTGCATGAAAATGGTCAATTTACTCACTCTGAGTTCTCAAAAAGGGTTTCTTCACCCCGGGAAGTTAATTAAATACCATTTGGAGGCATTTAATGTTAGAGCAAAAACGGCTGATTTTCGACAAAAGAGATAACACCCCCCCATTACGTCATGCTTCAGAAATGTGGAAAATGGTCCGTTTTCAAATGTTTTATTTTTGAACGTCAGTTCACATTTGTAGGTGGATCATCAGTGTTAGAGCTAAAATTAGCATGTTTAAAGTGATTTTCATGCTTCCAGGGGCTCGGGAAGTTAATTAAATACCATTTGGAGGCATTTAATGTTCAAGCAAAAACGGCTGATTTTCGACAAAAGAGACAACACCCCCCCATTACGTCATGCTTTAGAAATGTGGAAAATGGTCCGTTTTCAAATGTTTTATTTTTGAACGTCAGTTCACATTTGTAGGTGGATCATCAGTGTTAGAGCTAAAATTAGCATGTTTAAAGTGATTTTCATGCTTCCAGGGGCTCGGGAAGTTATTTAAATACCATTTGGAGGCATTTAATGTTCGAGCAAAAACGGCTGATTTTCGACAAAAGAGATAACACCCCCCCATTACGTCATGCTTCAGAAATGTGGAAAATGGTCCGTTTTCAAATGTTTTATTTTTGAACGTCAGTTCACATTTGTAGGTGGATCATCAGTGTTAGAGCTAAAATTAGCATGTTTAAAGTGATTTTCATGCTTCCAGGGGCTCGGGAAGTGAAATAAATACCATTTGGAGGCATTTAATGTTCGAGCAAAAAAGGCTGATTTTCCACAAAAGAGATAACACCCCCCCATTACGTCATGCTTCAGAAATGTGGAAAATGGTCCATTTTCAAATGTTTTATTTTTGAACGTCAGTTCACATTTGTAGGTGGATCATCAGTGTTAGAGCTAAAATTAGCATGTTTAAAGTGATTTTCATGCTTCCAGGGGCTCGGGAAGTTAATTAAATACCATTTGGAGGCATTTAATGTTCGAGCAAAAACGGCTGATTTTCGACAAAAGAGATAACACCCCCCCATTACGTCATGCTTCAGAAATGTGGAAAATGGTCCGTTTTCAAATGTTTTATTTTTGAACGTCAGTTCACATTTGTAGGTGGATCATCAGTGTTAGAGCTAAAATTAGCATGTTTAAAGTGATTTTCATGCATCCAGGGGCCCAAAACACAAGATTTATGGAATGGTTAAAAGTGCATGAAAATGGCCAATTTACTCACTCTGAGTTCTCAAAAAGGGTTTCTTCACCCCGGGAAGTTAATTAAATACCATTTGGAGGCATTTAATGTTAGAGCAAAAACGGCTGATTTTCGACAAAAGAGATAACACCCCCCCATTACGTCATGCTTCAGAAATGTGGAAAATGGTCCGTTTTCAAATGTTTTATTTTTGAACGTCAGTTCACATTTGTAGGTGGATCATCAGTGTTAGAGCTAAAATTAGCATGTTTAAAGTGATTTTCATGCTTCCAGGGGCTCGGGAAGTTAATTAAATACCATTTGGAGGCATTTAATGTTCAAGCAAAAACGGCTGATTTTCGACAAAAGAGACAACACCCCCCCATTACGTCATGCTTCAGAAATGTGGAAAATGGTCCGTTTTCAAATGTTTTATTTTTGAACGTCAGTTCACATTTGTAGGTGGATCATCAGTGTTAGAGCTAAAATTAGCATGTTTAAAGTGATTTTCATGCTTCCAGGGGCTCGGGAAGTTATTTAAATACCATTTGGAGGCATTTAATGTTCGAGCAAAAACGGCTGATTTTCGACAAAAGAGATAACACCCCCCCATTACGTCATGCTTCAGAAATGTGGAAAATGGTCCGTTTTCAAATGTTTTATTTTTGAACGTCAGTTCACATTTGTAGGTGGATCATCAGTGTTAGAGCTAAAATTAGCATGTTTAAAGTGATTTTCATGCTTCCAGGGGCTCGGGAAGTGAAATAAATACCATTTGGAGGCATTTAATGTTCGAGCAAAAAAGGCTGATTTTCCACAAAAGAGATAACACCCCCCCATTACGTCATGCTTCAGAAATGTGGAAAATGGTCCATTTTCAAATGTTTTATTTTTGAACGTCAGTTCACATTTGTAGGTGGATCATCAGTGTTAGAGCTAAAATTAGCATGTTTAAAGTGATTTTCATGCTTCCAGGGGCTCGGGAAGTTAATTAAATACCATTTGGAGGCATTTAATGTTCGAGCAAAAACGGCTGATTTTCGACAAAAGAGATAACACCCCCCCATTACGTCATGCTTCAGAAATGTGGAAAATGGTCCGTTTTCAAATGTTTTATTTTTGAACGTCAGTTCACATTTGTAGGTGGATCATCAGTGTTAGAGCTAAAATTAGCATGTTTAAAGTGATTTTCATGCATCCAGGGGCCCAAAACACAAGATTTATGGAATGGTTAAAAGTGCATGAAAATGGCCAATTTACTCACTCTGAGTTCTCAAAAAGGGTTTCTTCACCCCGGGAAGTTAATTAAATACCATTTGGAGGCATTTAATGTTAGAGCAAAAACGGCTGATTTTCGACAAAAGAGATAACACCCCCCCATTACGTCATGCTTCAGAAATGTGGAAAATGGTCCGTTTTCAAATGTTTTATTTTTGAACGTCAGTTCACATTTGTAGGTGGATCATCAGTGTTAGAGCTAAAATTAGCATGTTTAAAGTGATTTTCATGCTTCCAGGGGCTCGGGAAGTTAATTAAATACCATTTGGAGGCATTTAATGTTCAAGCAAAAACGGCTGATTTTCGACAAAAGAGACAACACCCCCCCATTACGTCATGCTTCAGAAATGTGGAAAATGGTCCGTTTTCAAATGTTTTATTTTTGAACGTCAGTTCACATTTGTAGGTGGATCATCAGTGTTAGAGCTAAAATTAGCATGTTTAAAGTGATTTTCATGCTTCCAGGGGCTCGGGAAGTTATTTAAATACCATTTGGAGGCATTTAATGTTCGAGCAAAAACGGCTGATTTTCGACAAAAGAGATAACACCCCCCCATTACGTCATGCTTCAGAAATGTGGAAAATGGTCCGTTTTCAAATGTTTTATTTTTGAACGTCAGTTCACATTTGTAGGTGGATCATCAGTGTTAGAGCTAAAATTAGCATGTTTAAAGTGATTTTCATGCTTCCAGGGGCTCGGGAAGTGAAATAAATACCATTTGGAGGCATTTAATGTTCGAGCAAAAAAGGCTGATTTTCCACAAAAGAGATAACACCCCCCCATTACGTCATGCTTCAGAAATGTGGAAAATGGTCCATTTTCAAATGTTTTATTTTTGAACGTCAGTTCACATTTGTAGGTGGATCATCAGTGTTAGAGCTAAAATTAGCATGTTTAAAGTGATTTTCATGCTTCCAGGGGCTCGGGAAGTTAATTAAATACCATTTGGAGGCATTTAATGTTCGAGCAAAAACGGCTGATTTTCGACAAAAGAGATAACACCCCCCCATTACGTCATGCTTCAGAAATGTGGAAAATGGTCCGTTTTCAAATGTTTTATTTTTGAACGTCAGTTCACATTTGTAGGTGGATCATCAGTGTTAGAGCTAAAATTAGCATGTTTAAAGTGATTTTCATGCATCCAGGGGCCCAAAACACAAGATTTATGGAATGGTTAAAAGTGCATGAAAATGGCCAATTTACTCACTCTGAGTTCTCAAAAAGGGTTTCTTCACCCCGGGAAGTTAATTAAATACCATTTGGAGGCATTTAATGTTAGAGCAAAAACGGCTGATTTTCGACAAAAGAGATAACACCCCCCCATTACGTCATGCTTCAGAAATGTGGAAAATGGTCCGTTTTCAAATGTTTTATTTTTGAACGTCAGTTCACATTTGTAGGTGGATCATCAGTGTTAGAGCTAAAATTAGCATGTTTAAAGTGATTTTCATGCTTCCAGGGGCTCGGGAAGTTAATTAAATACCATTTGGAGGCATTTAATGTTCAAGCAAAAACGGCTGATTTTCGACAAAAGAGACAACACCCCCCCATTACGTCATGCTTCAGAAATGTGGAAAATGGTCCGTTTTCAAATGTTTTATTTTTGAACGTCAGTTCACATTTGTAGGTGGATCATCAGTGTTAGAGCTAAAATTAGCATGTTTAAAGTGATTTTCATGCTTCCAGGGGCTCGGGAAGTTATTTAAATACCATTTGGAGGCATTTAATGTTCGAGCAAAAACGGCTGATTTTCGACAAAAGAGATAACACCCCCCCATTACGTCATGCTTCAGAAATGTGGAAAATGGTCCGTTTTCAAATGTTTTATTTTTGAACGTCAGTTCACATTTGTAGGTGGATCATCAGTGTTAGAGCTAAAATTAGCATGTTTAAAGTGATTTTCATGCTTCCAGGGGCTCGGGAAGTGAAATAAATACCATTTGGAGGCATTTAATGTTCGAGCAAAAAAGGCTGATTTTCCACAAAAGAGATAACACCCCCCCATTACGTCATGCTTCAGAAATGTGGAAAATGGTCCATTTTCAAATGTTTTATTTTTGAACGTCAGTTCACATTTGTAGGTGGATCATCAGTGTTAGAGCTAAAATTAGCATGTTTAAAGTGATTTTCATGCTTCCAGGGGCTCGGGAAGTTAATTAAATACCATTTGGAGGCATTTAATGTTCGAGCAAAAACGGCTGATTTTCGACAAAAGAGATAACACCCCCCCATTACGTCATGCTTCAGAAATGTGGGAAAATGGTCCGTTTTCAAATGTTTTATTTTTGAACGTCAGTTCACATTTGT